>NC_137147.1:64188982-64263982 GCF_951394435.1 Stenella coeruleoalba | reverse complement strand
CCTAAATAGTCATTTTTAAAGAGACTGATAGCAGTCGTTCCGGTGATTCAGAGCATCTTTTGATGCGTATTTGTGTAAATAGGTGTCTATTCACACGCCTTTATACATATATAAATGTATAAAATTGATTTCTTTCTGATTTGGTTTTTGTGCCTTCTGCACTCTTATCTACAGATGTAAATAACTTCCCAAATGAGTCACTAAAACAGCAAACCAGGTTTTCCTTTGGTGTCTCCTCCCCTTTTCAGCCTCCTACAACTGCACATTTACCACATTCAATAATAAGACAAAAACTTCCGCTGATGCTGTTAATTTCGAACGTGCTGGCAGATTAAATCTATTACTTTCAAGAACTATGCAAACTTTTTGAGAGCAGAAGAATGTATGCAGAAAGAAGTTATCCCTGGGAAAGAAAAAAGCGGTTTGAGATTGGATGTTTTTAGGGCAAGGCAGGGCCCTTGGCAGAGATGACAAAGAATACCTATGAGCCAAGTGTGGCGTTTTGGTAGACCTCAGAAGTATGTCCGTAATAGCATTTGGGTATCATGTAAAGAGTCATAGACTGTGTTTAGCTTTTCTTCTAGGTTTGAGAGAAGCAAGTTTTGTATCGAGCAGCCCCCTCCCTTTTGGCCTCTCTCCCCAAGAGGAACCTTGCTTTAGAACCACAGGTAATCCCTTTTAAGTAACGCTTTGCCAAGGAAACAATAGAAAATTGCCTCTTGATTAGGAAAGAGCTAAGGCTTTAAGAAGCAGACACATAAGGGATGGTTTCACAAGTTTTACTATCATTCTATAGCCTGTCTTGACTTTCAGGTATTTGTTGCTACCATACTTTATTAGATGCTTAGATCTGGTTAACCAAAGTCCTTAACTGTTAAACCAGATACTTTCAGGAGCTTAAAAAATAAAAAAAAATTGCAGAAAATGTGCTTGGCTACATATAGCAGAGACCCCGCGGAGTGTTTCCAGAAAACAAGAATGGTAGCATTAGCTAGGATCTGGTTCTTTGCTATGAAAGGTACAGGCTTGCTTTGTTTTAAGAAATGTTGAGGCTAGCAAATTGCAAAATGACTAAATAAAGATTATTTGTATTACCAAGTGTTCCTTTAAGTGGTGAATTCCTTTCTTGCTTTTAAGTATCTATGAATAGAATCATTATCTACTTGAGAAATCAAAGTGGGGGGGCAGTGAAGGAAGGGGCAAGAGGCACAAAAATTAAAGTGTTCAGAGGCATTCCATTTGAAGATCAATCAGAAACAACTGTGTGGAAAATGAGATTCCATTGTTGGCAGACAACTTTTTAAGAGCAAGCAGGGCTCAAGGCTCCTAGTAAGCATGGGGATCTCCTAGCCTCAGTTCCCAAACTTAAGGGGAATGTTGTTTGCAACCTGGTCAGACTGTTCATTCTAGTTGTCCAGGGTCACGTCGAAGTGCTTGCAGTGGAGGGTAGGAACGCTTGTGATGTCCTGTCTGCATATCTGTTTGAATTTACAAAAGTCTGCACACCCCTCAGGACAGAAGATGAAAATTCAAGGAAAAGAAGAGGTAGACTGGGAACCAATTCCCTGAAATTATAAAAAGAAAAAGCATAATTTTTCCAGTTCATTCATTAGAATTGACATCACACGGTTTGCAAAGACCAAGAAAGGACCGTGCCATTTCACTACATTCAAAACCTTTTCACTTGAGCAGACAAGTAAATCCTGCACTGACTGGGATTCATTCAGCTCTTTAGTAAAAACACAGGCCTGCAACCTTGGGTGTAACATACATCGAAATTAGAAGAGTTGAACGGAAGATACTTTTAAAATGTCACAACTGCTCCCTGACATTGGATGATATGTTTATCCATTCATTATCACTGAGAACACCTGGGGCGGTGCTCAGGAAATCATACAGTGCCTTTTAAAATAATTATAAAAGAAGCATAAGATTAGCAAGCTGAGGGGAAAATAGACAATCCTGAATCATGATGTTACTAATTTTGATCTGTTTAGGGGCATCACAACAATGTATTAAATGACTGCAACTGTCAGAGCTCTGAGTAGAGAGAATGCCAAGTACGACTCTTTGTACAAAGCAAATGTTTTCCTGGAGGTGAAATCCCAGCATTAGTTTTCTGTTTATAACGTTAAGACACTCCACTGATGGTGTTTTCTGTTGCTGGTTTCTGGCTTGGCCTGCCTTGTATCTATCAGACGTTCTGCCTTGGGAGAAGCAGGAGAAAGCCCTCTGGACAGGGGTCCTGGAGACCTGGCTCTGGTCACCTGGCTCTGGTGTTGTCTCTGCTTCTGATCAGGCGAGTGAGCTTCGAAAAGCCTGGATCTTAATTTTTCTTAAGTGTGAAGTGAAGTGATTTCTCAGGCTCCTTCTTCTTTAAAAAATGTGAAATTCATTCAACACTGGGCATTTTATCCTCAGCGCCAGGGTCGGGGTGGGGGAGGGGAGCCTGGAAGAAGTAGGCTATTTTATTTTTAACCTTCAAAGGAATTTAGTTGAGCAGATGCTACCCTGCACTAGTCAGAGTAGAAAAGAAATGATATGGCTTTTAAAGGGCACATCTAGCATATCTACTGGGGGTAAAGTAATTCTGGCAATGCTTCAAAGGATATAACTTTTGATGGCCAAGTAGGTAGGCTATGGAATGAAATCACATATGGCAGGCTGTCAAAGTCTCCTACACTTTCAGTACATTTATATAAGTGCAAATGGAGGCTCCTTAGACAGAGTCCCGAGCAATTTCCTGCTAAGACTGCTTTCAGATTATCTGATATTATTTGACTAAATTATCTCTGTAGAAGCTGAGGACAACTTTTATGATCAAATATTTTGAAATTAGTTTTCCTCGTTGGCAGACTATCTGAAATATGAATTGCTCTCGTTTGAGCACTTGAAATTGAAAGGCTTTGGTAATAGCAATTATATAAAAACAAGGGTACTGAAGTGCTGTATATCATGCTGAAGGGGATATGTTTATAGGTCAGTGATGTCAATAACTGTAGTTCTCCCAGATACCTAGCTGTTACCCTTTCATTCTGGGCTGATGCAAAGGACAGACTGACTGTCTTTTCCACAAGGGTGTTTCATTTTTGAGGATAAATTCGGATTTTATTGACTCTAGACATTTAAACATAGCCGATTTATATTTATTACATTTTCCAAACATAGAGTGTCCAAGAGTATAAAAAGTGTGAACACACTGACAATGTGTAGAATCCTAAACAATTATGTGGTGATTGACTTGTGTGCTCCTGATGCTGTGTCTGTGAAGTATTCATATCACGCTGGACCTTTTCTATTCATGTATATGGCCTCACAGTGAACAATAATTACAACTAACATTTATTAAGCCCTTACTGTGTGCCAAGTATTGTCCTAAGCACTTTACTACCATTCAAGTTTATAATCCTAACTATCGTTAGGTGCAATTACTATCCCCATTTTATAGATAAGAAAACTGAGGCTCAGAGAGATTAAATAGCTTGCCCAAAGTATTACAACTAGAAAGGGGCAGAACTAGCATTTAAACCTATCCCACTTTACTCCAAAGCACTCATTGTTAACCATTATTATTATTGCTAGCTGCCTCTGGGAAGTTATAGGTAATTAACAAGTAGAATTTTTCAATGTGTATGGGTTAAGAGAGGCTGAGACTTGGAGCAATTAACCGTCCTGTTCAGAACCATAAAATAGTTACTCTCACAATGCCAACGTCTATAAGTGAAGTTCTGAAACCATCGGTAAAGTTACATATATATATTCAAAAACTCTGATAGTCAACATTAGAAATGTTCCAAAATTCAGTAGCAGGGCCCAGTAATAAATAATAAGGGTCTAAACCCAGAGTACCTAGGCTATTCCCCACACATTTAATATATATTCATGCATGCCAGCATTCAGCCAATACTGAGTGACCCACATGTGTCCAAAATATAATTTAAAAAAACTGAGGTTATTAGTAACTAAGGCATAGTTCCTGCGCACAAGGACCCAGTGTCTTCAAAGTGTCATAGACATGGTAACCAAGCTACAGTGTCCTATACATTGTAGGCCTCAAATATTTTAATAAATAATGAATGTCACATGTTCCAATAAAGAGATGCGCTATATAAACCACAGGAATAGAGAGTGTGGCTGACTAACTCTGCCTAGAGAAGTTTGCAAAGGATTTACCAAAGAAATGGCGTTTAGGTCAGGTGTTCATGGGCATTTTCCACTTGGAAAAGGGGAAGGTGATATTCCAGGCAAAGGGAGGCATACCTGCAAAGTCACTTCTTAAGGCAAGAGATGAGTCTGGGAAGTTAGGACTGGACCGTATTGTAAAGGATGTTAGAGGAAGCTAAACAAATTTGACTTTCTCTTCCAGACCCTGGGAAACCATCAGATGTTTTAAAGGGAAAAGTGAAATAATAAATCTGTGCTTCAGAAAAAGTATTCTGGCAAAAGAAATTTAGAAGATAGATGTCAGTCTTCCAATTACAAGACAGATAAATAGCCCAGGAAAGAGACTTTTAAAAAAGAATTACAATAGGGCACATCAGTGGAAATAAAGAGAAGGGGATGAATTTGAGAGGCCTCTTTCGGGCGAGATCAGTGCCTTGGTGACTGATCAAATGTAGTGGAAAGCAAGGAGGAAATGCATTTTTACAACTTAGTTCCAATTTAGATGTGAGACATTAGAGAAACTTGTGGGACATCGGTTGAATAAACAGGCTCCAGAGCTCAAGAGAGAGGTTGGGTTCAGAGTTACAGGTTGGGGAAGTGGTTAGCATATAGATTGTACCGGGACCCAAAGGAGGTGGATGAGATTACCAAGGAGGAGAGAGTGGGGGCAGCTGAGAAGATCCCAATTTACTGACAGGCCAAGGGTGAGATGGAAGCATGTAAGATGAAGCACAAACGATCAGAAGGCAATCTGGAGAGTCTCCTCCTCAAGAAGAAGCATGGATGTTGCCATTAGGAAAGTCAAAGAAAGATTTTTCAAAAAGGATGTGATCAAGTGTCCTAAAGTTATAATATCATGGGGATAGAAAACAGCCATTGTGTCCATCAGTTAGAAGATGACCAGTGCTTTGAGTATCATCAGGAGCACCACGAAGGCTGAAGGCAAAATTCAGGGGCTGTTGGGCTTCCCTGGTGGTGCAGTGGCTGAGAGTCCGCCTGCCGATGCAGGGGACACGGGTTCGTGCCCCGGTCCGGGAAGATCCCACATGCCGCGGAGCGGCTGGGCCCGTGAGCCATGGCCGGTGGGCCTGCGCGTCCGGAGCCTGTGCTCCGCAACGGGAGAGGCCACAGCAGTGAGAGGCCCGCGTACCGCAAAAAAAAAAAAAAATTCAGGGGCTGTTGAGAGAGTGGTACCAATGAGTGCAGTGACTGTCAGCGTCTCTGCCAGGCAGTTCAAGGGTAAAGAAGGTGCAGAAGGTGAAAGTAGTTTGAAGGAGGGCTGGGCTTGATGGGTCTCGTTTTTACGCTTAGATGATGTTAACATTAGTCAAGAAGTTGCATGTAGAGAAAGATACGTTAAAGGTTTGAGAAAGGGAAAATCTCTGGACCCAGGTCTCAAAAGGATAAGCTTTGTGTGAAGGGCATGAACTTGGGAAATAGATAGGAATAGCTCTCTCTCTTCTGCTGGAGAGAAGTTGGGGAATGGACTTGGAAGATGGAAATGGAGAAGGAGAGAAATAAGTTTGGAAGGAATTCATTGTGTCTCTCGCCTGCTAAAGGTGAGGCCTGAAGATGTCTACGTAGTTACTTTTGCTAGGCTTGATCAGCCTTGGTTCATCCACATGGGGGTGCAACCGGCAGAGATATGATGTAGCAGTGATGCCAGACATAAGGCAAGGTCAAAGCTGGAAACACCAGTCACAGACTAAGGCCAGGGTAACTCCCTTTTCTGCCAAATCTGATGGAGGTACCACCCGTGAGACAAAAACTGTAGGACATTCTAAGGGGGAGTAGTGGATTCAGTTGTGGGCCAAGGCCTAGTGCAATTAGCTAGTACCATTTGATGAAACTTGATAGCTGTCAGAATGAGGTCTGCTGCCTTTGATCTTTCCGCTGTTGATAGATGATCAAGTCTACTACAAAGACTGCCAGATCTAAGACTCAGGAATTGTATTCATTGATCCCCCTATTGACATCTGATAATTTATATAGAAAGGGAAAAAAGTGGGGAAAATATTTTCTGTAACAATTTTAGCTTTGAAATCCCATCTTTGCTTCCTTTTCTGCTCCCCTTAATTCACATATAAGCAGCCCATATGATGGGTGATTTTGCAGGTCTCTCTTTGCATTTGTAGGTTTTCCAATTGTCCTATACATTCCCTCTGAATACTGAGGCTCCCACATTCCTTTTCTGCTCATCTGTCTCTCCGTACAATTAGTACCTAATTGGTAAAAGGAATATTCTTGTGGAGGTCCAGTGCCTGAGTCCTTCAGTAAGCTCTTGGTAAGGGAAGTGATTTGTTTGTTTTGCTGTTTGGAGTTTATTTTATGGTGAAAGATCAAAAAAGCCTTTGGGCTTTTCAAATTCATTTCTAATTGTTCGTGTTAATTGTCTCTGACTATAAAACAGAAAACTCTTTAATAGCTATAACTAGACATATCTGCCATAGATGATTTAGTTCATGTCCAAGTAGGTGATAGAGAGTATATAAATTCAAGATCTTGAGAATGTGTCTCAATACTGCTTTTCGTTTCTTGAGAAAAGAGAATAGAAAGAAGGAAATAAGGAGAGGGAAGAAGAGAGAGAGAAAGCTAAGAGAGAATAAAGATATGATTTTTAGCCCTCTTCTCCCCCCCGCCCCCAGAGCCCGCCTTCGGCAAACCCTTGGGCTGCCGAATACAAACCTGTAGCAAACTGGAGTTTTACAAGTATTTAAATGGAATGCGTAAAGTAAGGCGTGATATATGCCCACTTGCAAAGTGGGCCCATTAAATGAAACAAATGCCACCGAGTCTCTGTTTCCAGCTGAGGTTATAATGTGAGGGATGGTCGTGAGCGCCAGATTCCCTTTGTATTCGCTGTCATAAACCACACAGTTTATAGCGCCATATGAATTTGTAGAGCTGATTGTTTTATTATATTTGAGTGTAAATTTTTCATCCCTTTCCATTCCGCCACCATTCTCAGAGAATACAGGTTTTATGCTGATACGATGTTTCCTAGCTCTGGGCATGGCCTGGCCCTACTACTGACTGTAATTTACTTTTTGGTATCTGTCGCCTTGAGCCTGCCTTCTGACTAGCTTGTTGAATGATGTGCTAATCCATTATATTTTTCAGACAAGTGTATCGACCAGTATAAACAGACTGGAGGGCACAAACCTAAATGAAAACTATACTTCCCCGAATCATTTAAAAAGCTCCAGTTTGGTGGCAGTGCACAGTAACTGGGCTCTGTACATAAGTAAAGGAGAGGGAGATCTCAATAAATAAAACCAAAAAATTGAAACATCCCTGCCTGTAGGGGCTTAGTCCAGGTTTCAAATGTTCACCTTTATTCACCTCTATTTTTTTTTTAACACAATGATCAGAAGGGGCTATTTAAAATGCCCTCTTCTAATACAAATCTGGAATAAAACACAGCATTTAGCATCTTCTGCCATTGGTGAGGCTTTCTCACCTGCGCTCCCATCCTGGGGTGTCTTTCACTTGAAGCCACCCATGTACATGGTTGTAACATGTTTATACACGTTAAGAGCAGAAAGCAGACACTCAGAGGAATTTCCGCTGAAAAGTTAAGCCTTACATCAGCCCCTTTTGAGTCTTTCCCATTGTCAGAAATGTGGGAATGGACGGCCCAAAGGGTTGGGTGAAAATACATTTCAAATTAATCTTCCTTTTAAAAAAGACTGTCAGGCAAACCCAAGCTCTTCGATTTGTAAGACCAAAGGCATGAAGTAAAGATTTACCTGTCACACCGTGAGTAAAGGTACAGTAGCTGCTGAAACTTTGGGTCTGTCCATTCAAATGTAGCCTGACAACCAGTAACATTGTAGAAATGGTGTTCTTCAACTCAAATTACAGCACAACCGAAGGGAAGCAATTCCCTGATGATGAACAGGGGCTCAGTTTGTTTCCTCACCTCTTTGATGCCTGTTACTTTTACAAATAGTTATACTGGGGAATTACTTAGGTCTTTTAAGATGGCCAATGTAAAAAATAGAAACCCATGCTTCCCAAATCTTTTGCTCAGCTTCTTGAGGTTTGCAAGGCATACTGTGTGTTTTTCACACTTGTTTTATCCTTAGGGACAGATACAGACCATCACAGACCTTTTGGTCTGCAGAGAGATAGGGAGGTTTCAGAGCACATTCCCGCACCTCTCGCTGGATGGTCACAGTCATCTTGGAAGGCGGCGTATAAGGAGTTTATGCCCATTTGACAGATGCAGAAACTAAAATTACGAGTCATGAATGGCCAAGGTCACAGAACCAGCGAGTGGTAAACCAGGACTCTCCCTCTTGGTTCCATCTCTCCCAACCACTTCCTTTCTAAGAGGTCCTCAGCCAGTGCTGAGACCTTCATCTCCTGTTAGGAAGGGGACGGACGGGTAAAACAAAAGGACATATCCTCTCTGTCCTCTGTCCTGACTGCCACAGCCAACACCACCTTTCTACCAACAACACAGCCCCCAAGCAGCTTCGCTCCTTTTCAGGATAGAGGAAGTTAAAACATTGTTGAACAAGAAAGCTTGTGGAGACCCTGAGCCATAGTCCTTATGACAGCTTAAAATGCCTGATCTGCACATGCATGGACCTGTGTAAGGACAGTCGGTGAACAAATCCTTCCCCCGATTCCAATGACAAATAAAAGGACGCCTTGTGGCCACACGCAACCCTTCTTTGATCTCGGGTGCAGTATCTCTCAGCATTGTGCCAATTTTAAACATACCACATGAAGTCTGAAATGTATTTCTGGGCCTAAGACAGGCTGTTGGGTCAGTATCTTCCTTCTAGTTCTTTCTAGAGGAAATTATTGCCCACTGATCTCTTTGTTGTTTTGAGAGTTCTAAACTCACATCTCCTTTGTCTCCTTCTTGCTTCGCAAGTCAGATGGATACCGACACCTGTCCTCTGCTCACTCAGGGGTTTGGCCAATGGGTCAGGTGATCTATCCTACATTTTTAAATAGAGCCATCAAAAACCTGCCTAGTAATGGGCATCAAATAAGGATTCATTATCTGACTGAGTGAATGTATATCCTCCAACTCCCAATAGAGTATTTTGCTCATGTGAATAATCCTGAAATCAGAGACTTTCTAATGGGTCAGGGAATTCTGAACTTTGTTTCAATCTTCCACTTTAACGGACCATGAGGAGGCATGACTAGGACCAGCCGTCAGGGAGACTGGGTTACTTGCCCAACTTACTCATTATCTGATGAAACCAGAGAGCAAAACAGAGTTATCTTTTCTGACAGAACAGCACATTACAATAATGAAGGGGGTTCAAACATTATCAGTGTCTACATAGCAGGAAGTGGGCATGAACTTACACTTAGGGAGAATAGACTGTTTGCCAGGCCCAACATCTGCAGTATTAGGAACAACAAGACAGCAAGTTATAGCTCTTTGAGCAGATGGTGGGTACCAGAAACTACCCTAAACTCTTCATACGTGATTTCTCAGTTAACACTCACAACAACCCTACGAGGTAGATTCTGCCAACACAGTTTTATGACGTGGAGTTCGCCATTGTCTCCATTTTATCCAGAGTTTCCAGTACCAGCTAGAGAGAGAGCTCTAAGCTCTTTGATGGAGAAGTGAAAGTGTTTGGGCAGGTTTTAGGGGGAAAATGAATTCCAGGGTGTGTCTCAGATGTAAATCCTCTTATTCACATATCTCAGTAATTCAGACCCCATACCAAAATGAATAAACAAATACAGAAATAGATCTCTTCTGGGTTTAAATAATAAACCTTTTCAATCAGAGAAGCATCATATTTTATTGGATGATTTGGGCTGGGCAGTTGAATGATCTACAGGATCTAAGTATATGACTTGACAGATTTCATCTCTCAGTTCCTCAGTATTTTCACCTGTAAAGCAAGAATAATTATCCAGGCTCTCTATATATTATAATGAGAGATGATAAAGACTGATGAAATATGGATGCATAGAATGAAGGATTCAGAATAAAAGTACTCCTGAGTTCATAGATATGCTATTACTAATAATGGAATTGTCCTACTCAGAAATGATTTCCCTATTCAGTTGTGCATTTAATTATGAGTCATCTTTTTTTCCCCTCATTCAACCAAACAGGTATGAGACATCTACTCAGTAATATTGTGGGGAATGAAAAAAATGAGGAAGTTAGCCTCCGTTTAGAAACAACAAAAATAAACAATGTAATGAAATATTTTCCTTGAAAATGTTTGAAAGCTGCCAGAGTTGGAAGTAAAGCTCTTGTTTTGTCTGCATGAAGCCAAACATCGAAAATGGAAAGGTTCAGGCAGTAATACAGATGCCTCAAAACATCTGGATGTTTGCTATCCTGTAGACTTACCATGTGGATCTCCTACAAAGTTCTTCCATTTTCTGTCAGGCTTTCAAATTAATTCGAAGTCCTATTTTCGTGCTTTGAAGACGAAGCATTTTACTAAAATCCCTTTGTCAATCATAAAATACTAAACCTTTTCTACTTGGTCGTCTTAAAGCTACGGTCACAGTGTTTATCAACCCCCTTGTTATGGTTGGCAATAGTTTTTTATATATTTAAAATGCTCTGAGATCTAGGAGATTCTAGGATTTGGCCACGGGACACACCAGGTAAATGCTGAAGGGGCTTATACACAAGACAGTCAGGGGTCAGGGAAGCCAGCTTTTTGGATGGAGATTTCAGAGCAACCAACTTCTTCTTTATTCAAAAGGAAGAAACTGACAAAGGTGTGATGTAAAAGGTGGTGTCTCAGATATATTTGATAAAAATCATTGTTTGTTGTAAACCTAATCCTATGCTTAATAATTTCCTTCCAAGATGACTCCAGGGCAGAAAGGGGAAAGGGAAATAATTATAGGGGAACAGAGTGAGTCCAGATGGCAGATGTATTTGAAAGGCCTAAATGTGACCTGTGGGCTTTAAATGCTGGATGGAGGGCCTTTTACATCCCATCCACCCAGCCTGCAGACTTCCAGCTGTGGTGGTTGCCCTCAGTGCCCCCAGGGCGGTACAGAACCAGGGGCGGCTACCTGCTGCCTCCTTTCTTTACAACTGAGGACACCATCTTCATGACTATAAAACCAAATGGCTTCACTCACTCTTAGTTTTCTTACTTAAAATAATCTCATTTGTATTCACATCTGTGGGAAGCTCCAACTCTGGCTTAGAACTACTATGCTTTGTTTCATGTTTTTGGTTTTATTTTTTTCCCAAAATGGCTCACGTTGTTTTAATTACTTTCCGTCAATACTTGGAAGAGCTAGTTTTGAAGAAGCCGTCTACTCCCTCCCCTCTCAAACATGTTAATCCATTGATGCTTCAAAACCCAAGTATCATCCACACATCAAAATATGTGAACCTTAGCAAGATAAAAGCTGTCCAAACCTGATTTTGTTTCTACACAGATGGCTATAAACATGACACTGGGATATTAGTCTTGGCTTTTCTTGACAGACCTGAAAATTGTCCATGCAGAACTGTTTAAAATTGGTAGGAAAAACTTACCCTGAAGTTTACTGTTGATGAACACTAGAGAAAGCATGTAATTAATGGAAATGCATGTCAGAATAAAGGAAAATGTGTTATCCCCTTCACTTCTGAGTCCTAGCAAAGGTGTTGAATACAGCTGATATTTCAGAGGTGAAAAGGAACTGTGCTCATTTTAGTGAAGTAAAAATGTGCGCTGTAGTGTACATGTGGAGTAATTAATTTATACCCTGGCAAGTCTTCTAATTAGAAATACATTTTTTAATTACAAAAGTATCATACAGCAAAAATTCAAACAGTAGAGAGTAACAGGAAGAAGAGAAAATGCATACATTCAGAAGACTATATTGTAGACATTTCGATGCGTATCTTCTCAGATACTTCTCTATGGATTTATAGTTACATGTGTTTGTTTCATATATGTTACCACTTTGTAACATTTTTAAAATTTAAAATATTAAATTTTAAACACTCTTTTTTAGTGTTGATAAATACACTTGCAAAGTACTGTTAATGACTACACAGCATTTCTTTATATGGATGTGACATAATTGATTTAACCAGTCTCCTATTATTTAACATTTAAGTCATTTCCAATTTTGTAATATTGTAGATTTTATTTTGTTAAATATCTTTGCAACAAAATTTTTATGTTATGTACCCATTATTATATTCTCCAGATGAGTTTTCAGAAATTGAGTCCAGAGGGCAATGTATCTTTTTGTTTTGTTTTCTTTTCTTCTCTTTTCCATTATGGTTTATTACAGGATGTTGAATGTAGTTCCCAGTGCTATACAGTACGACCTTGTTGTTTATCCATTCTGTAAGTAATAGTTTGCATCTAACTAATCCCAAACTCCCACTCCATCCCTCTCCTTTCCCTCCTCCCCCTTGGCAACCACAAGTCTATTCTCTTTGCAAAGGACAACATATCTTAAGGGATTTTCGTACGTTTGGCCCAACTGTCCTCAAGATAGATGGTACTAATTGACTTTCTCACAGCACAGTACTAGATTGTCCTTTTCCTCATACCCTTGCCCGCACTGAATTTTATTCTTAAAAAAATATATATTAACAAATTGAGGGAGAAATGGCATAATCTTGTTCTACAAAAAGTTTTCATAAGGTCTGCTCTAAATTTGAATAAGGATGATCCCCAAAATGTTCAGTAACTCTTACTGAAGAACGATTTGCAGAGAGGCAATACTGATTTCATGTTGCTGTGGCATTTGCACAGGACTCTGCTGTGTTCCCGAAGTCCATGTAACATGAATATTGTTAGGCCATGTTTATCTTCCTATGTTTGTAATACCCTCTGTCTGTGCTACTAGTTTGGTTTTGTGTTCATCCTGGAAAGGACAGAGCAACAATATGCACTATTTAAAGACTTGTCTTTGCTTTCTGAAATCATTGTTTGTCTCTTTTACATGTTTGCCTGTTTCTGTATAGCTCCTTTCAAATTTTCAAGATTCTGCTCAGAAAAAAAATGCAAAATTCCCAGCAGATGTTAAGATAATGTTTCCCCGGACAGAAAGACAAAGCAGGCTTTATGTTTAATTAAATATAGATATAGTTCCTATAAATAATGAGGAAACCCCTGTCTTTAATCAAAACTTCAAAATAGTTACATTAAAAAGCACATAGAGAGCATAAGACATTTGAAGTAATAAAGGCATTTAAATGGACTAGTTGATTTTAGTTCAAAAATAATGGCATGTCTTCACTCCGCAGCTTCCCTTGGGGCAAGATAGTAAGGAAGTTTTTTGCTACTGGTTTTTTTAGTCCTAGGGGAGATCATGTGTCCTGCTATTGTCAGCATTGTTAATAAATGGACAAAAGAATCCTGCACTGAACCCCAGATGAGCTCTAAGCACTGCAGAAAGCCCCAGTCTTCTGATACCTATTTATGTACGTGAGTTGATAGGATGAAAGTAAACAGTGGCTCTCTACCACTAGTGGTTCCAAACTACTGTTGAGGGTTGGAGGGTTCTAGATTCTAACATTGTGTAATTATAAGAGGTCATTTTCCGTTTTGTTTAAGGGCAGAGAAAGAATGAGTTAGGAGCCATGCCTTGTGTAGCCAGTGGAAGATCAAGCATTCACCCAAATAGACCTGCCTCGTTCAGGATCCCAATCGGTGTACAGTCAATGTACAGCGTGCAGGCAGCTCTCTGTATCCGCAGGTCCTACATCCATGGGTTCAACCAACCGCAGATCAAAAATATTTGAAAACAATTTGCAGAAAGTTCCAAAATGCAAAATTTGAATTTGCCATGTGCAGGCAACTATTTCCATAGCATTTCCATTGTATTTGCAACTATTTACGTAGCAGTTACACTATGTTAGGTATTATAAATAATCCAGAGATGATTTAAAGTAGACAGAAGGATGTGCATAGGTTATATGCATTTGCTGCACCAGTTTATATAAGGGACTTGAGCATCCGTGGGTTTTGGTATCTGTGGGGTTCCTGGACAACTATGTCTGGTTTTGGGTAACAGATAAGCTGCAACCTGAGAGTGAGAAGACTAAGAAATCATGTGCCGTGTCTCAAAATGGGAAAAGAAATATGGGTGACTATAAAACTGCCCCTTAGTGTAGGTAAGTATTCCTGCTTAATGGTCTTTTAATAAAGATATGAAATATCTTTCAGCAAACAATTTATAAAATAATCCCCCAAGAGCTGACCTATGAAGGAAAGAGATGAACTAATGGCGTATCAATTATTAATACTTCATCTAGCGAATGTTTAGGTAGAGTGCAGATCTGCAGTTCCACAATGGAGGAAATATTCTTTTTTTTTTCTTCTCAGTCTGTGTTAAGATTTGTTCAGAAGGAGAACAGCACTGGTTTGAAGATAAATTTAAATATTTTAAGAGACTATACATATGTAGTCAGTAAGGAAAGAGACAGGTGTCAAATAGCATTTTGAAAACCTAAGTAATAGCAATTTAAGAAGAATAGTAGATTAATATTAAAGAAATTACTTTATACTCCTTCCAGACAGCTGTGGCATAGTTGAGAATAGTCATAAAAATATGGAAAGTTAACCCCCTTCATAATCCAAGGATTCTTAACTTTGGGTTCATGGACCAACATGGAATCTATAGATGGAATTTAGAGTCAAGGAATTTGGATAGGGGAAAGAATCACAACTTTAATTTCACTAATCTCTAACCAAAATTTAGCATTTCTTTCTATTATGAATGTAGACGATAAGCCACAGTAATGTTAGTAGTACTTGTATTTGTCACCTGTAGAAATTGTACATGTTTTCATGTCATATTACTGTTCTTGTAGATATCCTGGAATATCACTGCTTCAATTTGTTTATGGTTGTCAAACCCAGCACTGTGTTGTGTTTTAACACATTAACGAAGAAGCACCAGTATCACCATACCATATATTTTGGATGGTTTTTTGGTAACAGAATTTCAGTATAATTGGTTTCCTTTGTAATCCTACCATTTCATGCATTTCAAGACATTATTCTGAGAAAAGGTATATGTGGACTTCACTGGACTCCTCAAAGGGTCCACAGCAGAAAAAAGTATATGAACCCTCTTCATAGACGGGGTGTAAAAGTGGATCAATAAACAGGAGATAGAGTTACCAAGAGGCACTTTTCACATTTTAAGATTTTCAGAATTTGCCTAAAATCGTGGGTTGGTAATTTAAAAGAACTCAGGGCGTGGGCATTTTAATTCCACTCTTTTAATGTTTAATTCTCCTTTCTAAGGAAAGAGGTTCATGGGTCAAAGGCTGAGACCTAAAGAAACTTCTAGCCAACAGAAGGAAATATTTTGATGGACTAACTTGTCCTCATTGTACCCAGAGCTTCATGAAACATACGCAGATTGAGGGGTGGTTTAAATGACAAACTATCAGGAAGTAATTTGGTAGCACTTTTTGAGTACCTCCTGTGTAATCAAAGTAGTCGTAGAGTCCAGCCCTGACCTTCAGGAGTTTACAGTCTCTTTAGAAAAAGCAAACATTCACTGAAGACATTTATGATTACCTATAAACATGCACAAATAAATAGGGTGCTAGCTGAGGATGTAGTTAAAGACTTTGGATAGCCTTGGAGCCAGTGTAGGTGAGTAGGGGTATTTGAAATGGTGGGAAAGGGCAGTGTGAAGGCACTCCAGATGTAAGGAATAAAGTGCTGGAACACTGAGCTAGAGAAGTAGGAAAGGAAGTTCATGTTTCACAGTTATAAGATACAAACTTTGGAAGAAGAGGCAGGCAGGCTCAGAAGGGGAAAAGATTGAACACCAGACAAAAAATAGTGAGGTCTTTTTTTGTTTTGTTTTGTTTTGTTTAGGTAATGTGCTGTCGGCATTTTGTTAAAGCAACTGGACATTGGATGAAAGGCAAGAAAGAAAGTGTCATAAGAGAACAGAATAGAGCTTGTAGTCTAGAAATACGCATGAGGTGGTGAGGGGGTACATGCCAGAGTAGGGTGGGCACTGTGAAACTCGAAAGAAATGGGTAAATCCAACAAGTATGGAAGTGGGAATAGAACAGAGGTTGGCCGTGTTGTGTGAGGGTTGAAGGGAGCATAAGGAAGACGGTTTTGGAATTTCAGAAATTTAGAAAGACGGGGCTGTGGGCCAGCAGTTGAGAACTTGGTTCCCATATCCTGCCCCTACCACGGACTTCTCCCTCCAAACAGTAGTTATGTTACATTCCTGGGCTTCATTTCGCATCTGCCAAGTGGGGTGAATATGAAAAACAAAGTAACACCTGAAGGAGTTTGACCCTTTGGGTTGAAATAACCTTATCATCTTTTATAAATTCTATGATTTCTTAGGCTGCAAACAAAAACCTACCTTGTGAATGAAAAACAAAAACAAACCAAATTAGAGTTACAGTGCTTTTATAGGAATCTTAAGCTGTGTAATGCTAACCCATTATCAGAACTAATGTCATTGTTCTAAAGGGCTTACCTACTCATAATTTCTTTAACTTCTCCACTGAGAATCATGCTGGTGCTTAATGCATTTTAGATACAGCATGAAAGTCTCAAAATGTGGGCTTTGAAACTCAGGCAAAATTTTCAGTGAGATACTACAGGATATTATGTTCAGTGGCTTAGAAATATGATGGTCTCTTTGTAGTCTCTGGACTTCTGGTTTTTTTTCATACCTTTTTGTTTTCTTTTTCTGATAGTATTTTCAGTTATAAATAAACAGTGAAGGGTCATGTCCTGATATCTGTGATTATCAGAAATATTAAATGGTGATAAATTTTCCCGACGTTAGGGGGACAGTTGTAAGGCCCCTAGTGGTAGACCTCAGGAGGTATTTATTAAGGGGCAAATAAATAAAATACCCTGAAAACAAGGCCTCAGGTACTTTCTTTTCTTTAGGGATGGGAAAATGTGGCATCTTGTTTTATTCTCTGAAAATATGCTTTATTTAAGAAAATCAAATAACAGCAATCTTCAGTTTCAAAGCAATCAGATTCATTTTACCAACTGTTGGCATATATAATAGCTCTTCGCTTTCCAAAAGGATTTTCTGGAGTCCCCCCTTCTATAGAGTGAATTCTGTACTACTTTTAAAAGATGAATTAATTTACCCAATTTATTTGAAGATAAATTGTATGAACAGATACTTTTTTTATTAAATAAATATGCATAACAGGTAATCAAGAGGAAAAAACTGGAATATAGTTAACTATAAAAGATACTGTTAGGGCTTCCCTGGTGGCGCAGTGGTTGAGCGTCCGCCTGCCGATGCAGGGGACACGGGTTCGTGCCCCAGTCCGGGAAGATCCCACATGCCGCGGAGCGACTGGGCCCGTGGGTCATGGCCGCTGAGCCTGCGCGTCCAGAGCCTGTGCTCCGCAATGGGAGAGGCCACAGCAGTGAGAGGCCCGCGTACCGCAAAAAAAAAAAAAAAAAAAAAAAAAAAAAAAAAAAAAAAAAAAAAAGAAAGAAAGAAAAAGATACTGTTAAATAGGGACTTGACTTCCTGGTGGCGCAGTGGTTAAGAATCCGCCTGCCAATGCAGGGGTCACGGGTTCGTGCCCTGGTCCGGGAAGATCCCACATGCCGCAGAACAACTAAGCCTGTGTGCCACAACTACTGAACCTGCACTCTAAAGCCCACGAGCCACAATACTGAGCCCATGTGCCACAACTACTGAAGCCCGCATGCCTAGAGCCCATGCTCCGCAACAAGAGAAGCTACCGCAATGAGAAGTCTGCGCGCGGCCACGAAGGATAGCCCCTGCTTGCCGCAACTAGAGAAAGCCTGCACGCAGCAACGAAGACCCAACATAGCCAAAAATAAATAAATAAATAGATAGATAGATAGATAGATAAGATACTGTTAAATAAATTAAATGACAGCAAATGTGATGTTTTTAAGGAATAGTAATATAATTATATATAATAATATAAATGTATAATTGCTTCCTAGTCTTTTATTTGGAAATGACACTCATTAAGTGTTTGATGTTACAGAAGTGTGTAGGAAGGAGGTATAATAAAATTGTTCTTTCAAACTTAGAAACAGGGCTTTATTCGCATTTGTAAAAATGAGAGGAGAAACAGAAGAGCTCTTGCTTTTAGATGAAAGAATCCTTCTCTTAAGGGGGAAAAAGTATAAAATGAAAGTGTATTTCTAAAAAGTTACATATGAGTTCCATTTTAATAACTTATGTTGCCTTTTAAATACATTTGGAGACTTATCTTTAGTGGAACATCAGTGAATCCTTTTGGAAACTTAAGAATTACTTTGTAATGCCAACATATTTTCTGATGTGTCCTTATTTTCGTTAAGAGGTTGAAGTATATCATTTTATATAAGCAGTATTTGCCAGTAAATAAAATAAACAAGTTAGGTAACAAGTATACATATGTTTGGCATTTGGATTCACTATGTTAGCGGCCTTATTGGGAAGAAGAGACCGTGGTTACTACACCATGTGGTTTATAAACCAATACTCAAATCAATACCTCTTCTTCAAGAGAAAAACTACAGACGCTCCTATAAAGCATTCTGGAGAATATAGAATTGGACAGAGCATCGAGATACACTGAAAGACTAGAGGAGAGCGCTCAGTTCAGAGTTCAGGACTCAACCCCCAAATAAGGAACCTTCATTTGTAGCAGAGTGCCTGGGTCTCTTCTTTTCTACCCTCTTAAATAGTTTCATCCTTCTTTTATTTTCTCCATCTGTGTTTCCCCTAGATATATTAATTCACATGGTTTCAATTGGAAAACCATTTTTCGTGGCCTTTCTTGTCCTCCTAAATAATTTTAGCCTGTTGGCAGTGGATCAAGATTGCTATGCATCTGTATTTAGTTTGGGCCCCAGATTTAATTCCCATAGAATATAGAAGGATCTTATGTCAATGATTGTAAAGGATAAATTCATTTCATATCATGCTTTACCCAGGGCAAGGAAACTAGCAGTTATGATCCATGTAGAAATTCCTTAAAACGGCAATCTAATGTTGAATTTAGTATTACAGATGTGGGAACCAACTGTCTAGGTTCAAGGTCTGGTTTTTCAAATTTAGTAAATCAGTGACCTTGGGAGGCTGTGTACTCTATCTACATGCTTCAGTTTCTTCATCTGTAAAATGGGAATCATGGTAGCATCCACTTCATAGCACTGCTGTTCTGATTACCTGAGATAATTCATATAGCACACTTATCACAGTGCCTGACACTTCTTTTTCATCTTTTTTTTTTCTTCTCATTATTAGCCCATCAATGCAACTCCTCAGTCCACTGAGAACAAATCACTAAGATTATTCTCCTTAAAATTCTGATTTCAGTATAAAAGATTTTTGAAGAAGATAATTTGAAGACTTTTATTTGGATTGGGTCTCCTTAAAACCAACCAGTTAAAGAGTGCCCCAGATGATAAGTTCTCCCCCAACAATATAAGTTCCGCAGCTTTAACAGCTAAAGCTGCCCTGGTTTCGTTTCTTTTTTTTTTTTTTTTGCGGTACACGGGCCTCTCACTGTTGTGGCCTCTCCCGTTGCAGAGCACAGGCTCCGGACACGCAGGCTCAGCGGCCGTGGCTCACGGGCCCAGCCGCTCCGCGGCATGTGGGATCCTCCCGGACCGGGGCACGAACCCGTGTCCCCTGCATCGGCAGGCGGACTCTCAACCACTGCGCCACCAGGGAAGCCCTGCCCTGGTTTCTTTAAGGCACACTGACTGCAGAATCTCAGATGAATCCAGTGTGTAGAACAACTTGGCATCTTGGGCACAAGTATCTGATAAATCCAGTCTACCGCATCACGTGACTTCCCCGCTACCAGAGAAATTTTGTTACTCTGCTTACAAACTGTTTGTCTTAGTGGAGTGTGTTCCCTGATCTTAAGGGTTCCCCCATCACGTAATTAGTGTTTTAAAAATAAAGCCGGATTCTTTTCATAGTTTGGGGAGTGGGAAATATAAGGCATGTTTTTCTAATTATGAAACTGCTGCGAAACAGGTCTATAAAGCAGATGCACTTTGCAAATTAGACGTTGAATCCCAGGTTCCTGCGGCTCTAAAATGGCTCCTCCTTCGGCCGTTACTGTAGCCTGTGGCAGTTGAGAGCAGGTGTGATATGAACATATTGTCTCCAAGACCAAAGTTCGCTCCATAATCCTCCCAGATGCAGGGCACATCCAAATATCCTTCGGCAGTCAGATTCCATGTTGGCATCACTGCTAGCAAAGAATTTGCAGAAATTCAACTATGGATGCTTGATCTTTCAAGGCTCCCCCAGACCCAGGTCCCCCTGACTTAAGAACTTAGCTTAATTTCTCAACCTGTCAGATGGTTCGTCTTTGGAACTCCTACCTCTCACTTTCCTTTTTGCTGCTCAATTCCTTCTGCTCATAAGAGCTTAGAGGTTTTCTGAAAGCTATGAGAGATTCCTTTCCTAATTCGGCATTATCATAACTAGATTATTGATGATTTAGCTCACAGTGTAAATCAGGGTAGCTGAGGGAACACTGCTTTGTTTCTCATATTTAGATAGACTGGCTATCTTATTAGTAAGAACTACTGTTAGACAATCTTCTTTCTCAAACCTCTAGCCTATTGTAAAGAAGTATATTTTGCTTTTATCTGAATCTTCCCCAAAATATGTACCTAAAATCAAATACATATACTGAAATGTCTCTCAGTTTCATTTTGAGCTTCAAGGTCAGTTTTATTTAAAGGAAACTTTCTGATTTATTTTTTCCCTCTTGTTCAGAAGGTTATCTGTTTTACTTTATATAGAAGCAATTGAGGACTTCTCTGGTTGGAGAATAATGTCCATCTTCTATTACACAGCGTCACTTGGATGGGGACCATCTCCCTGACCGTGAAAAGATGGGGGAATAATAATTCTATCTGTAGCTGAATAGTGCTTATGAAAATGAAGGACAATCAATAAGAAGCTAGTACAGCCAGAAAACAGTAAAAAGCACCTCCTTCAGACAGCAACCTTCAAATATTTCAACCTAACTGCTGATTTCCATGCCAGTCAAGGAGGATGAGGTTCTTTGGTTCTGTCAGCACACACGGGAAACTTGCCTAAAATTACTCATGGTTCAATGAGTGGCCTTGATTACAATTGAAGTGTTCTTAGCTCAGGCCAGTGACCTTGAGTCAAAGCATTGCTTCATATGCATTTATAGTTCCTGACCTCACATCCAATCTCTGCTATCACCAGCTATCATAAAGTTGTTGTTTTTTTTTAAACATGAGCACTTTTCCTTATTGAAAAGTGACATGAAGTCTTTCATAGATGAAATTCCAGGACCTTGACCTTTTGACTATGACGTGATTATCTGGCCATGGGATGGATGCTAATTACCAAGAGGCAATGATAAGAAAGTACCAGTTTCCAAAGATGGAAATCATCTTACTTTACCTTCAGGAGTTCATCTTACTTGCAGAAATTAGTGCTTTAATTCTGTCAAGGGAGTTTTGTTCTGGGATGAAAATGAAAATTTATCACTGAATCTGTAGAAGCAAGGAGCGCTGTCCACTAGAGAAAAAGAAATTCTTTGGCATGTAGGTGGTTCCAGAAAGTATCAGCAAGATGAGAAGGCCATAAATGCAGCCACAAGACCCAAGTGTGCTGGGATTTAAAACAGATCCCAAGAGGCAACAGGAATATGGTCAAGTTGCCCATGTCAGTTTTTGCCATATTTCTAGAAAAACAGATGAAGATTATTTTTATAACAAGTTCAAAGACTCATAAGAAAATCATGAGCAGAAAATTCCCCAATAATATATTATTCACTATGTAAAAAAGGCAGAAAATGATCATCTCCAAATGAAGTTTTAGAGAATCTTGGGCCATATGAAGTTTTCCAATTCTAGCATTTAGCAGTAGCGAAGACCTCAATCCACTGATCTGTAATCACCAAAGTCAGATTTCTACATTTTTTTTGGTCTTGAGTGGCCGTCAGTATTTTGACATATAATGCTTATTGCTAGATATTCTGGACATCGTGAATATTGGGCATGTGAGCCACCTGCTCTTAACCTCATAATTGTCAAGGTGAATGAGACAATAGAAGTGGAGGGTAGCTGGTTGAAGCTTTCGGTGAAGGATATTAAAGGAGTGAAGACCAAACCCATGTGTTCTTGGCAATCTAAGAGGGCCACTTTGATTTTGTGACTACTCAGGGGCCAGCCATTTTGCCATAATAATAAAACAATAATGATTTTATTGTAGTATGATGGACATGAAATCCCAGTTACACCAGACCTCAGGAGCGAAATCCCCACTCTACACCAAGTCCCCATCTCTTGATGTGAGCTGGGTGGAGAAAGTGTCATGGAAAATTACACCAATGTGCCTTTGCCAGTTGCAGCCATCCCCCTGGCTGTCTCAGGATAACCTTGCAAATATCATCCTCCATCCATTCATATCTTCCTCCATCCATTCATTGCTTTCACTCACTCATTTATACTTATCCCCAAAATATGTATTGAGTACCTCCCCTTGTCTGAACTAGCCCTGGAGATGCAGTGATGGGCACAGTGGGCAGACCTCTGACTTCACAATCCAGAGGTCTTTGGTGACGCTTGCATCTCTGTTAAGAAGGGAAAAGCTTGGGCAGAAATCCCACCCGAAGCAGATCTCTGCCCTCCTACCACCCCTTGTGAAGAGAAGTACATAAAAGTAGCGTGATGACCAAGTTTTCTTTCCAAGTGTAGCCTCAGATTCCTGGGGAGCAGCTCTTCTTCACCCCCCCTTATTTTAAGGGGACCCTCCTTCATATTTTAGTGAGAACTCCCCAACCCTCGTCAGCTGTCCTTCTTTGTGTGGGATTATAGGACCAGGTTTGCCTGTTACTCCCCCTGTCACCCTCTCCTACTCTGCTCTGCTCTGTGCTTTTCAGGGGCTTTTAAAAAAAACTGATTGCTGATTTTCATCATGACTCCTTGACATGCAGGAGCTCCATACAGACGTTTATATTCATCTGTCCTCCATTGGGTGGACTTGAGAGTGGAAAAGCTGAGTTCTCAGTTAAGGAGAGACTGTTTGACTTGCAGTCTGGCAGTGTGTGGGTGGCAAATGCTCTGCATTCAGCTACTAAGGCAGTGGACTCTCAATGAGAACAAAAACAAGCACAATTTCTGAAAGGTCCCTTGGGCTGGCATCTTCCAGGCCTTTCTGTGTCTTACCGTCTAATCTCATCTGATTCTCACAGCTTCATTACACTGGAAGAAACCACTTGTAGGACATTTTTCCATCCACCACGTCTAATGAGGTATGTCCCCGCCAAACTTGAACTTTGTGTTGCTGTAGTTTACCTAAGCACATAGCTCTCAGCCTCAGCTCATTATCCTCGGAGCTTTTTCTGGAGGGAAAATGTATAACATACCCTTTAACCTGGAAATAATGTCACTGCCCAGAAGGAGAAAAATCTACAAGTAGAAAAAGAACAGTCTCTGAACTGGGACCATTGCTTGGGTATATTCGTACCTTATGAGGACACCATGTGTGTCTTGAGAATGCCTTACTCTCCAAATACTCTTACCGGGCACAGTGTTTCTCATTTTATCTTCACAAGATTGTTGGGAGGTAGAAGGAATAGACATTATACTAGTTCTTACATAGAGAGGAAAGTGACCTCTGAGAGATCAGAAATTACGTGCAGTTTTTAAATGACGTTAATTCTCCCCATGTCTCAAATGGATTAGATCACGTGGCATCCTCTTGGAGGGGGTGGCCTAGACCACTGACCTTTATTAAAAAAATTATCTTCTTCTGTATTCTCTGCCCCCAAATCTTTTTTCCCAAAAGACAAAGGGAAATCAAGTTTTATCACACTGACAATCAAGTACAGTCATAGATTAAATAGGTATTTATAAGGCCCTTGAAAGTTGCCGAAAGGGACATGAAGAAGTTTAAAATGTGACCGTTGTATATGAGAGCTTAAAACTTCAATGGAAGAACAAGACATGGACAAATTGAATTTAAGAGGTGATACAGAGCCGGATGTGATTGAGGGCTGGATAACTCAGTGCTGTGGGAGTTCAGAGGAAAGAATGAAGGTGGTGGGCCAAATAGAGGAGGAGGGGGTAGGATCTGACCAGGCTGTGACAAATGAGTAAAGTCAGCATCAGCTGGTGGAAGGGCAGCTGGGTGCAGACAACTATGTGAGCAAATTCTAGAGATGGAGCTGGGCAAGGTATTTGGGGGGACAGCAAATAGGTGAAATACAAGCAAGAATCTGCATAGAGATGAGGTGGGCAGTCCTTTCAAGGAGGTGGACTGGGGCATCTTAAATGCCAAGGGATCTTGTTTTGATGGGAATATAATAGCCTTTTAAGGGTGTTTTGAGTAAGAGAATAAGACAGAGATGCTAGTTTGGGCTAAACTGGCCATGCTGTCTCCAACCTCTGTGTTTTACAAATACTGGAACGTCTGCCTCAAATCTCATCTCCTCACCTCTTCCAGCAAATTCCTAAGTATTCTTCAAAAACCCTAACTCAGCCCTGTGAAAGGTTTGCAGACTTACACCAGGAAAGTTTGTTCCTCCCACACAGGTCCTACAAGATAAAGCTTGTGGGCACGTTCTCCTTGTACTCCCCATTCACAGCCGTGGGCCTGGCATTTGCATGGATCTTATCCTCAGACCATATGCTCCATTGAGAGCAAATTAAACAGCGCTACCTGTCGTTTACAGAGTGTTTGCTTTGTGCCAAGCATGTTACTAGATGCTTTACATATATTAACTAATCATCTCTCATCCTCTCAACCTTCAACAAGGTGCATATTAAATCCATGTTGGAGCTGAAGAAATTAAGGTTTGCCCAGAACCACGTAGTTACTGTCAGTGACGTTGACCTCCAAAGCCCATTCTCTTTGCATCTTCCAGTTATTTTTTTCCATCTTATAAAGGCTTACAGCACACATTACAGTGCATGGTACGTGGGAAAGGCTCAACACATGTTTTTGAATGAAAGAAAGAAAAAACACTAGGGAATATTATCAATGGGTAGAAAATGTAAGTCTAAAGATCTTTCACTGGATGTAAAGAGCCTTACTGCTGTCATCTACCAACGCATCCAGTTTTGGTGAAACTGCTGATGCTAGCCAGCCCCGAATCCATCCTTCTGCAGCAGGAGTCCTCACAAGCCTCACACTTTTCCAACCTCCCAGGTTAGAGGTTCCTCTTTAGTACAATGAAGAAATCGGACTAGATGATGTCCAGGGTTTCTTCTACCTTTCATATTCTAAGATCTAAGAAATTATCATGTTTAAATGAATTCATATGAAAAGGTAAGTGACCAGTAGTCCTTACTTTTACCCTTCCTAGGAGATTTTGCAACTTGAGAGGTATTTACCAATGGAGATGATTCAGTATTTCTGTGGCAGAATATTGGACAATGTGGGAGTATCTGTGGGCAGATGCTGCCCATCGGGTCAGTTCCACTCCATGGATCTCCCAAAGCTGACTTAGATGCCCCAACTATGAGAAGCCTATGTGTAGCATCCTATGCATACCTGTCTCTGAATACACTTCACACCACGTTGTAATGATTTATTTTCTAGTCTTGCCCATTACACTAGGGTATCTTCAGAGGCAATAATCTGTCTTTTATCTCTGAGTGTCACACTTCCGGCACGTAGTCAGAGCTAAAATATAGTTTGGTTGAGTGAATGGATCTATTTCTATACTCCTAAATCTTTTTTTTAAATGGGGCCTTAGGATCAGCTTCTTCCACTCTTTAATTACCCTTATGTTCTCCCACAAAAGATGAAGGGATCCTTTCTGCAAATCGCTGCATCTTACCTCTGGTTCCTCTAGTCAGCCACATTGCCTGCTTTTCTCCTCCTGGGATTTGAGGTACCCTGGATCCATACTTTGGCCTCCCCGCTCCCGCCTGGGAGGAAGCCTGGACACTCTTTAGGAGTCGGCCCTGAGCGAGGCTCACTCAGGATGGGCCTCCCCTCAAGAGGACAGCTGCCTCTTGGCAGCTCAGAGAGAGTTGGAGTCTTTTCAGCCTAGATTTAAGTAATATTCTTCACCTTATTAGCAGGTAAAAGCCATTCCAAAACGTGTGCAGACCTTCTCTTTGTTTCCTCTGTAAATAGTAGCTGGTGTTTCAGGGTGAGAGGGGAAGAGGGAGTGTGGGCAGTAAAGAGAAGACACAGAGGCAGCCAGAAAGCAGGAAGAGGAAGGGCTTGGGTTCCAGAGGGCAGGTTGAAGAGAACCCTTCCATTTGCCTAAGAGTCCATCTGAAAGCTGAGAAGAAATCTTGTTATTCCAGGTGACCCATTAGAAGTTAAGAAAAAACTATATTTTCTTCCTATTTTTTTCCTCAAAACTGAATTTCTTTGGATCTGTGCTTGATCGATGACAGTGTCAGAGTCTAGAACTTTACAGTGATCATGAAGCAGTAGTTTTGCTTTCCCTCTGTTTTGAATCCTTTATTGTAAAATATATGTTGTATGCCTCATTTGCTATAAAATCTATTTTATTGTGGCACTTAATTAATGATCACTTTGACCATTTGTGGCAGGTAGCCAAAAATGTATCCTCTCTGCATTTTTATTTTAACTGCCAGTGTTTGAGAAAAGCAGATTAGGTAAAAACATATCACTCTGCCGTATCTATTAAGATACTGGAGAAACTGGCTATGATTTCTTCTTAAATTATATATTAAGGGCTTTTGTTTTTAATACTGAAATAATATGCTGTGAAATTCAAAGTTAAAGTATGTTATATATTTATGATTTAGATTAAACCTGTACACATAAGGTTTTTAAATTATTTTATGTTTGATAGTGATTCGAATGAAAGAGAAACAGAGAATGGAAAGAAGGAAGAGGGAGAGATAGGGAAAGGAGAAAGTGAGGGAAAAAAAGGAAAGAAAATGCAGGTACCTAAATTTTTTAATCAGCTGTACTTCTAAGTAGACTTTAAGGGATTCCAACACTGAATCCTGCACAGATAGTAGGAGATGTTTATGCTAAAGGTAAAAGATTCGTTAACACCTGATGTTGGTACCAACGGAGAAGTCTAACATTTCTTTCTTTCCCAAAGAGCTTGAACAAGGAAGCATAAGAGAAATGGACTGTTCTAGGCCTCTCAGAATCTTTTATGACTTGCCTTCTATGGCGAGACCAGCCAAAGTCTCACTGCCAGTGACAGCAGAGCTTAGCTTGCAGCCCATAAATATGGAAAGTGTGGTTTGTCACTTGTATTTGTTTTATACTTACAAATTAGGAGACGTATTTACTGTAAATAGAGTTAGCATCCAGAGGTTTCAAAGCTAAGAATACGCACGTTCGAAATGTCTTTGCCTTATTTATGCTGTGGCTACCACATTTGTATAAACAGAAAATTACTGCATTCATGCTTTATTACTTCTTCTTTTGTACCACAGCCTTGACCCCAGTCATCATAAATTGAGAAATAGTGGGGAGCTAATGGAGACAGATGGGAATATGGCTTGCCATTTACTCAAATTGGTAAAGTAATTAACCTCAAGGTGCTGGTTTGCAAGAAAAATTGTTAGAATACCTCAGGACGTCGGTAAACAGACTCCTGCTTTAACCAGTTCTGACAACTGCATCATAGACTAGACTTATTCTGTTCAATTGACCTGTCAACGTCTTGAGTCCAAATAAAGATTTGTATTACAATGCACTTGCTGAGAACTGGGAGAACACACGGCTGTTTCTTTGCAAATGGGTGGCTGTTCTCTCCCCGCTGGATGGGAGCTGGACTGTCATAGATTCATTCTTCAGCCATTATATTCCTTAGAAATCTTCCATTGCTGATTGTGTGACAGCTTCGTGATAGCAGATGGTAGTCATTTGGCTGCAGAAAATGAAATGAAAAAACATGGGCCAGGCTGGCTGGGCTCATTTAGAACAGCAGTGGACAGAGGCCAGATCTAGATTTTATTTATTGGGGGATGTCCTGTAATGAAGCCAGAGTTGTGTTGGTGGCGTGTTGTTCCCTACAGATTGGAGGGTGGGACTGGATGTCCACAGATTATTATATAAATCAAAGGTGGTCTTGTGAATAGAGTCATTTGGCCAAACCAGTACAGTATATTCCTTTTGAAAGCTGACAGATTTCGTTTGTTCCAAACGGGCCTCTCTCTGTGTGTCCCTGTTTCTCTCCGTCTCCCCTTCACTCTTTCCTGAGAATAGCATTTAGACTCCTCTTTTCCACATTATAGGCTGTGAGCTGTTTTCACAGCACTGAGTTCAGTCTTTCTTTGTAGCTTCTTCATATTCAGCTGAATAACTGAGAGAGGTTTGATTCATTAAAGCTTGTATGGCTGTTCATTTCGTGTATTTCAGTTTGTAGTGGAAGCAGTCATTAAAAAAAAAAAACAGTTTCTTCGTGATATCATCATAAAGGTTATCTGGAAGATATGTGTCATATGAACGTAAAGGGTAATTTTTATCTAAAGTAAATACCTTCATTCATGATAGAAAAAACTAAAAGTTTTAAAGGAAACTCAGGAAACACGCAAGAGCCCTGGATTATCGAGTTGGCTTTCCTCATGCATACACCTGTGGGAAGATATTCACAAAATGAGCAAACCCTACTGTATTAATTCCACCCCAAGAGGCCAACAGTTGCTAGAGAATCCCCTGGCTCTGGAAGCTGTGTCAGGCACAGAGGCTGGAAGCATTCCTGCCCTGGGTTTCCTCTGAGCCAGCCAGCATCAGTCTTTCCACTCTGTGATCATCTGAGAAGATTCAAAAGAATTGGTTGTTTCAAAGGGTAGATACATAGCTGCCTTGAATAAGAGTTTTTTTTGTGTAGCCTCATTTAGAAGAAGAGGGACTAAATAATTTATGGTTTACCTGTCTTCAAATTTTATTTTTCTGAAACCCTATCTGGAAATCTTTAGAATTCTTCATTTAAAAACATGCATCCTTGCTTCCTGCACAGTTGTCTATATAATGAATCTTAGTTTCTCTTAATTTTTTTGGAATCTCTGGGATTAAAAAAGACTTCAAGCTAAGACAAACTGGAGGTCAGGTTCACTCAAATGCACTTGCTGAGTGGATCTGAAGTCTTCGAGGGTGGGTGATCGCTGTTGAACTCAGTAGGAGATGTGTTCTCCCTCCTTGCCCAGGAATCTTCCTATGAGACTAACGCATTCATCTTGATTGGAATCTCCTTTATCCTGACCCATTGCCTAGTCCTAGGTGCCTTTTCCAAAGAAGAACTAATACTCACATTCCAGTTTTTCTATCCTGCCCAAATCTCTCCAACCCATTCTTCCAACTATGTTCTCCTGAAGACTGGACTCCTCAGCCTAGTAAATATGGCTGTCTTTCTTTGACTTTGCACCCAGTTTTTTTGGTTTCACCTAATAATTGTGTGTGAGTAAACAAATTGGACATGTCGACATGCTGTTTTCACCTGATCAAGTATCTAAAATCTAGATAACAATCAAGGTAAAATCTCTCAAGACAAACAGTAGGCTTTGAAGAAAAATCCATGAATTCAAGGTGGCCAAATGTACATTGACCCACGAAGTATGAATTCCAAAATTATATAGTTGCATATATCAGGCTACTATGAATAAAAACAAACAAACAAACAAAAAAAGCCCCTATGGGTCTTCCCTGGTGGCGCAGCAGTTAGGAATCTGCCTGCCAATGCAGGGCACACGGGTTTGAGCCCTGGTCCAGGAAGATCCCACATGCCGCGGAGCAGCTAAGCCTGTGCACCACAACTACTGGGCCTGTGCTCTAGAGCCCACGAGCCACAACTACTGAAGCCCACGCGCCTAGAGCCCGTGATCCGCAACAAGAGAAGCCACTGCAATGAGAAGCCAACATACCGCAACGAAGAGTAGCCCCCGCTCGCCGCAACTAGAGAAAGCCCACGCACAGCAACAAAGACCCAACGCAGCCAAATAAATAAATAAATAAAGTTATTTAAAAAACCTATGCCTTATTTGGCACTGAGACTTTATCATAAGTTAACCTCAAATTGAAAGCTACATAGATGACAATTCATAGTTTTCAAGTTTATGTTTTGTGGCTGATGACTGCATAATCTGAAATGATGGACGACTTCACAGATTACATAAAAGATGATTTCAGGGTATCTTATGCTGGTGCCTATTTCCGTCATTAAATTAACCACAAGTTAATGTGTGATTGTTAAAGAAAACACAAGGCTGCATTGTGCAGTGATAGCTTATGGATTAGAATGGCATTAAATATTTTCCTTCTGGCAGACATAACATTTTATAGTTTGGCTTTAAAATAAAGTGTATTTTATATACACTGCAATTTCATTCAGTTATTTCTCAGACATTGGCACCATCGTTGCCTAGTTCAAACTTTATGTCATCAGCAGAAGTGAGGGCATTTAACTTATTGTAATCTAATATTAGGCAAATGTTTTTCATAGGCAGTAGAAGCCATGGAAAGTGAGAATAAACCCAGTCTTAAGTGGGCACATTTCTGTATTTTTACAAATCCCTATGTCTGTCTGCTATGTTTATGTGTCTGTATTTATCTGCTCCCCAACCTGTGAGAAGTTGAACAGTTGAAATCCATTTGTTACCTGAATTGTTTTCTCCTGTTTTAAAACATTTTAATTTATAATCAGACAAGAAGAACAGATGTAAGAGTTGTAATTTAATCATTTTTATTGCTATCTTTGTATATTTTGAAGAATTAGGTATTGTACTCCTGGGAAGTCGTATTTTATGCCTAGTTGGAAAAATGAATAATGTAATAATATGCAAAATGTAAAGTTTTAGAACTTCACTACTGAGTAAGGCATATAAACTAATGATCTGGTTAAGGTCCCCTGTGCACCATAATAAATATGGACTAAATTTGTCATTATAGCTTTAGACAGAGGTTTCAGGCAACAGATTTAATTAAATCCTTTTTTAATATTCATACTTCTAAACTGCATAATTCCCTTCTACTGTAAAACTGAGTGCTATATTAAAACAAACAAAAATGGCAGATTACTAAGTGGATATTAGTGTGAAGTCAATAAGCGTTTAATTCTGGAGAGAACTCTGTGAGGGGAGAGGAAGTTTTGTGGCGCTTGCTCGGGAGGTCTTGACTCAGATCTGTGAAGCCTGTACACAGAGGCTTTCTCCTGTTTTCATGCTGACTTTTGTAGGGGAGCTTAATTAGGTATTTGTGGAACTCATAAAGGACACGGGCGACACAAGAAGGCCTTTCGTTGGCCATTCAAGAGTGATGATTAATGAAAAATATAATTCAGACTCTATGAGGAGTGCATTGATGACATTGTGGAAGTCTAGAATATCTAGATACTGATATACTTTTTTAGGAAGGTTAAATGATAAAGTCCATTACCCCATAAGGTCTTGTCCCTCCTATGACACACAGCCCAGGGACTAGAATTCCCCTAATAACTGTAACACCTCCTCTTAGATATTAACACAGAGCAAATCTGGATGTTTAAATGCCTTTTTTTGGTGATTAAAATAACATTCCGACTATTTTCATAGGAACATTTCTTCTGTGGAAGGTCATATTATCCACAGAATAACTAAATATGAAACTTTTGGAAGAATTGTCTGACTAGTGTCACTAGCTGATTCATGATCATCTTTGTTAAATAACCAACTCCACTCCCCAAGGTCAAATTGCTAATGGAATTTGTAAGTCTGCTTCAAAGCTGGTTAAGTATTCCTTTACTATGTTTTATCCACCTGTGCTGGGTTTTTTTAGATACAGTAATTCTGCCCCTTAACCAACTCTCTCCCTACCCTTCAAATTGTAAATTCTCTGTCCTAATCGTCTTTGTTTATATCATTGATGCTTGGCACAGATTTGGAATCAACAAATGTAGACTGAATGGAATTTTATACAGAATCAATAGCATTGTAAAATTTTGTATCCTAATGAACCATGTAAAGTAGCTAATCTAACCTCCAAATTGTATAGATTAAAATACTGTGGGCTAGGGGCTTCCCTGGTGGCGCAGTGGTTGAGAGTCCGCCTGCCGATGCAGGGGACACGGGTTCTTGCCCCGGGCCGGGAAGATCCCGCATGCCGCGGAGCGGCTGGGCCCGTGAGCCATGGCCGCTGAGCCTGCGCGTCCGGAGCCTGTGCTCCACAACGGGAGAGGCCACAGCAGTGAGAGGCCCGCGTACCACAAAAAAAAAAAATACTGTGGGCTAAAGAGAGTTTAGTTGACTTGCCCATGGTTATATAAACAATGACTAGTTAAGGATGACAGAGAAATTGGTCACGACTTTATTAGACACAACAAGAGATGTAAAGAAAAATAATTCATATTCTCTGTCCTAAAGTAGCTCACTAGTGCATTAATAAGACAATATAAGCACAGAAGCAATTACAAAACAATTCCAAACAGCATAAGATTAAACACCAAAATATAGATTTTAGAGTTAGAACATCTAAACTATTAAACAGGGAGGGAAACAGCAGTGGAAGTTGACCTATCTGGCAAAAGCTTCATGGGCAGTGGTATGATTTTAGCTGGACCTTGAAAGATAGGAGAGGTGAGCCGTGAGCACTGTGTTCTGTGGTAAGCTTTGACCCTTTCAGAAGGTTTTGCAAAGCAGCTGTGGGAGAACAGAAACAGTCTGTGCTTCTACCCAGCCCCTCTCCTGGCCCTGTTGGCTGGCACCCAAAGAGAGAGGTGGATACCCTCTTTCCTTACTGTATGGATCCAGTTCAGAGAAACTGACTATCCACCTTGAATTTTTGTCATGAAACAAGTTCACAGTTGATAATGTGGTTCTGAAGTCAGGAGAAATGGATTCATTTTCATTTTCTAGGGCTACCTTTGAAGTTGTTGAGGGAGGATAATTATTTTCCCTCTTCAAAGTATTTTCTCACATCATTTTCCTGGAAATGACAATCGGGCAGTGCCCCAGGTTGGCAAATCCAACCTTAGTTTGATAAATGCAATTTTGAACACAGTCCTTGATTCAATGTTAGTTTCCATGGCTCAGAATTCAGCTTTGCAAAGTGAATTGTCATGTATTTTTGGCAAATCATTTTTTCCCTTCAACTTTAAAACCAAAAGAGGAAAGAGGTGGTCCCAGAATTATTTCAAATTAGAAAACCAGCTTGGAGATGAAGATCAAATTTAATTTGATGTCCTTAATTTGAGTGAGAACATAAAAACATCCAGGGCTCTTAATGACAGTTATCCAATTGATTTATTTTGCTTCAGACAGACACAGGTATAGTTTTAGATACCTAACCAAGGGCATCTTCTCTGGGACGAGGTGAATAGGTATGTGTGTGAAAATACTACAGCTTTTCCTACAAAGTAACTTAGATTTAATATTTTGTTTAAAAAATATTTACCATTTTAAAAATTATTAGATGTCTTAGAAGCAAATTTTCCCTTAAAGGAAAGCAAAGTTTGATCAAGCAAAGTTTGAACTCTTCACATTTACAGTGAGTCTGAGGACTTCTGCTTCCAACCAGGAGTGACAGGGCCTGGATTTACCCTTCCTCCTGAAAAATCAGAAAAGAGACAAAATATATAAAACACTGCCTTCCAACTTCCTGGAGATCAGACAGTGAAGGACAGTGATCCCTCAGAGACAGGAAACGAAAGTGAGTTCTAGAGTTACTCCAGCTTACAGGAACTGGGTCTCTGGCAGAGCCTAGAGGACCCCCCTGAGTTGAAGAAACAGAACTAAGAGGGTGTGGAGACCTAGGTGGCTGGAATTCACAGGGCAGAGACCCAGAGATGAGAGAGGTGTACAGAGAGAGAACTCCAGAAATTTGTAGAGGGACACCCTTCATTATTCAGCTGAGCACTGAATGGTGCCTGCATGTGAAGAAAGCAGGCAAGGATGGAGGAAGAACCATCTAAGAAAGGATTAGAGGTGCCCAGCATTCAAATAGGACTGAAAACAGTGCCTGTTTCCACTCTCCAGCCTGGAAAACATTAAGACGCACATAACACTGAGTAGAGTATACATAAGGAGTTTGATTCAATAGTAAGGAGTGGGCTTTCCTGGTGGCGCAGTGGTTGAGAATCTGCCTGCCAATGCAGGGGATACAGGTTCGAGCCCTGGTCTGGGAAGATCCCACGTGCCGTGGAGCAACTGGGCCCGTGAGCCATAACTACTGAGCTTGCGCGTCTGGAGCCTGTGCTCCACAACGAGAGGCCGCAATAGTGAGAGGCCCCCGCTTGCCACAACTAGAGAAAGCCCTCGCACAGAAATGAAGACCCAACACAGCCAAAAATAAAGAAATTTATTTATTTAAAAAAAAATAGTAGGGAGTAATTAACCCCAGTCTGAGCATCATTCCAGTCCCACCTAACAAATCTTAAAAGCAAGACCCAAAAGCATCAAATTGTTTCTAAGTTACTTAATTACATCCCAGAACAAATCTCAATAATATTTATAGAAATAAAGGTATATACAAGACCCAACAATATAAAATTCACAATGTCACATGCAATCAAAAATGCCAGACATAGAAAGAAGCAGGGAAATATAGTCCATAACAAACATGTAAATCGATTAATCAAAACCTACCAACAACTGACACAGATGTCAAAATTAGGAGAGGAGGACATTAAAGTGCTTATTATTACCATATTCCATATATTCCAAAAGTCAGTAGAGACATGTAAGATATAAAAGAAACCAAAATGTAACTTCTAAATATCAATACTGCAATGTGGATGAGGTTAACAGTAAATTAGACATTGCAAAAGAAAATACTAGGAATCTGAAAACATAGCAATAGAAACTACATACAATGAACGAGAGAAAAAAAGAGAGAGAGAAAAGTCTTTTAAAAATTAAATGAGAATCATTAAGCTGGGGGACATTTTGCAAGTAAGCCTAATATATAACTGAGTCCCTGAAGGAGAGGAGAGAAGGAAGAATGGAAAAATATTCAAAGAAATAATACTGTAAAATTTCCAAATTTGATGAAAACCTGTAAACCTACATCCAGCAGCCCAATGAACTTCAATCAATCACAAAAAACGTGAAGAAAACTACAACCAAGGTATGTTGTAATTGCTCAAAACCAGTGACAAAGAGAAAGTCTTAAAAACAGCCTGAGAAAGAACAGCCAAAAGAAATAGGAGAGCTTTACATAAAGAGGAATAAAAATAAGTATGAGAGCAGATTTCTTTTTGGAAGCTATGAAGCAACATCTTTAAAATACAGAAAGTAAAATGTTGTCAACCTAGAATTCTATACCCAGTGAAATGATACCAGATATAGTCACAAAAGAATGAACAACACCAGCAATGGTAACATGAGTAAATATATAAGATTTTTTCCTTAATATCTAAATCTCTTTAAAAGAAAATAGACTGCTTGAACAAGAATAATTGCAATGTAGTGTAGAATTTAGAATATATAAAGATAAAATACTAGCTTTGAAAAACTAGCACAAAGTTCAGGAAGGGAAAACGAATTACACTATTGTAAGCCTCTTTTATGTGAACTGGTATACTGTCACTTGAAGGTAAACTTGATAAGTTAAAGATGTGTACTATAAACCCTAAAACAACTACAAAAATAACAAAACAAAGAATTATAGCTAATAAATCAACAAAGGAGATAAAATATAATCATAAAAAAATAGTTAATCCGAAAGAAGACAGAAAAAAAGGAAGGAACAAAGAACAGATGAGACAAATAGAAGACAAATGGCAAGATGATGGGTTTAAACCTAACCATGTCAATAATCACACTAAATGTACATAATATAAATACCCACCTTAAAAAATGGAGATTGTCACATTGGATAAAAAAGCAAGACCCAAGTATATGCTGCCTACAAGAAACACACTTCAAGTATAAAGACAAAACAGATTAAAAGTGAAATATGAAATAAAGATATACCATGCTAACACTATTAAAAGGAAAGATAGAGTGCCTATACTAATAGCAGAAAAAGTAGATTTCAGAACAAAACTATAACCATGGATAAAGATCTTTCATAATGAAAAAGAGATCACTTCATAAGAGGACATAACACTCCCAAATATTTATACAATTAATTACAGAGCTTCAAAATATGTGAAGCAAAACTGACAGAACTGCATAGAGCAGTAAACAAATCCACATTACAGTTGGAGATTTTGATACTCCTTTCTCGTAGGCAGAAAATAAAGTATGGAAGATTTAAACAACATTATCAGCCAACTTGACCTAATTGACATTTATTTAAAAAAACTCTACTCAACAATAGCATAATTCACATTCTTTTCAAGTGCACACAGAACATTTAACAAAATAAACCATATTCAAGGCCATAAAGCAAGTCTTAATAAATTTTTAAAAGATTTAAGTCATATAAAGTATGTTCTCTGAACACAGGAGAGTTAAATTAGAAATCATTAACGGAATTACCTTTAGAAAAGTCCCAAATATTTGGAAACTGAATAACGTGCTTCAAAATAACTCATGGTTCAAAGGAGATATCAAAAAGAAGATTAAAATCTATTACAAGTGAAATAAAAATGAAGATACAACATATCAGAATTTTCAGGGTACCACTGAAGCAATAGTTAGGGGAAAGTTTATAGCACTAAATGCATATGTTAGAAAAAAGAAAGATCTCAAATCAGTGACATAAGCTTCCATCTTAAGAAGTTAGGAAAAGATTAAATCCAAATTTTTTAAAAATCCAAATAAGAAAAAGAAAGGAAATAATAAGAATCAAAGTGGAAATTAATGAGATAGATACCAATAGAGAAAAGCAGTGAAATGAAAAGCTTGTTCTTTAGAAAAGCAATGAAAACTCCCAGCAAAGTAGGAATAAAAGAGAACTTAAATTAATAAGGAGCATCTGCAAAAAACCTACAATTAACATCGTACTTATTAATGGGGAAAAACTGAATGCTCTACCCCTAATATCAAGAACAAAGCAAGGATGTCTACTCTCACCTCTTCAATTCAACATTGGCCTAGAGGTTCTAGTCAGTGTGATAAAGCAAGAAAAGAAATAAAAGGCATCCAGACTGGGGGGGCGGTGGAGTAAAACTGTCTTTATTCGCTTAGAACATGATCATCAACATAGAAAATCTGATTGAATCCACAAAAGACTACTAGAAATAATAAGTGAATTTAGCAAGGTTGTAGGATACAAGATCAGTATACAAAAATTAATTATATTTCTGTATAGCTATATATGTAACAATCAGCAATTGAAATTAGTAAGCCAGTATCATTTACAATTACATTCTTAATATTTAGGGATAAATCTGACAAAAGGTATGAAAACTCACACATTAAAAATGATAAAACATTGCTGAGAGGAACTTAAAAAGACCTAAATAAATGAAGAGATATACCATTTTTATAGGTTAGAAGACTCACTAATATTAAAATGTTATTTCTCCCTAAATTCATCTATAGTTTCAATACAGTCTCAATAAAAATTCCAGCAGACATCTGTGTAAAGTGACAAACTGATTCTAAAGTTCATATGGAATAATTTCAGGAATTATTATAAATCTATAGCAGTCAAGACAGTGTGATACTGGTATAATGATACTGGTATAATCAATGGAATGGAACCACACATTTGCAGGCATATCTCAGAGATATTGTGGGTTTGGTCCCAGACCACCGCAATAAAGCCAATATCACCATAAAGCAAGTCATATGAATTTTTTGGTTTTCCAGTGAATATAAAAATTATACTTAACCATAGTCTATTAAGTGTGCAATAGCATTATGTCTAAAAAAAGTTAAAAAATAGTTTATTGCTAAAAAATGCTACCCATCATCTGAGCCTTTAGAGTCAGAGTGGTAACATCAAAGATCACTGACAGATCACCATAACAAATATAAAAATAATGAAAAAAGTGTGAAATAGTGCAAGAATTATCAAAATGTGACACAGAGGCACACAATGAGCAAATGCTGTTGGAAAAATGGCCCCAATAGACTTGCTAGATGCAGGGCTGTCACAAGCCTTCAATTTGTAAAAAACGCAGTATCTGCAAGGCAGTAAAGTGAAGTGCAATAAAACGAGGTTTGGGGCTTCCCTGGTGGCGCAGTGGTTGAGAGTCTGCCTGCCGATGCTAGGGGACACGGGTTCGTGCCCCGGTCTGGGAAGATCCCACATGCCGCGGAGCGGCTGGGCCCGTGAGCCGTGGCCGCTGAGCCTGTGTGTCCGGAGCCTGTGCTCCGCAACGGGAGAGGCCACAACAGTGAGAGGCCTGCGTACAGCAAAAAACAAAACAAAACAAAACAAAACGAGGTTTGCCTGTATAGGCAACTGACTTTAAACAAAGGTATAAAGGTAATTTGGTAGAGAAAAAAAGTAGTCATTTCAACAGATAGTGCTGGAACAACTGGATGTTCATATGCAAAAAAATAGCTTTGGTCCATACATCTCACCATATTTAAAAAATAAATTTTAACTCAAACTGGATCATGGACCTAAATGTAAAACCTAAAACTGTAAAGCTTCTATAAGAAAACATATGGGAAAACTTTTGTGACCTTGAAGTAGGCAAAAATGTCTTAAATATGATATCAAAAGCACTATCCAAAAAAAGAAAAATGTTGATGAATTGAAACTAAAAATGCCTGCTGTTTGAAAGTCTATGTTAAGGGAATGAAAAGACCAGCAACAGACTGGAAGAAATATTTGTAAATCATATGTCTGACAAAACACTTTTATCCTGAGTATATAAAGAATTCTCACATCTCAGTAATAAGAAAACAAACGGCCCAATTAAAAAATGGGCAAAACATTTGAACAGGCATCTCACCAAAGAAGGTATATGAATGACAGTGCAGCACATAGAAGATGTTCAATATTATTAGTCATTAGGGAAGTACAAACTGAAACCACTATGAGATCCCACTATATACCTATTTGAATGACTAAGTGTTGGCCAGGAGGTGGTGGAACTAGCACTCACATACTATACCATTAGTGGGAATGTAAAAGGATACAACCTCTTTAGAGAAATAATGTTGTGGTTTCTTAAAAAGTTAAACATATACATACCACATGACCTATCCATTCCACTCGTAGGTATTTATCTAAGAGAAAAGAAAGCAGATGTCCACACAAAGATTTGAACATGAATGTTCATAGAAGCTTTATTTGTAATCGCCAAAAACTGAAACAGTCCAAATGTCCATCACCAGGTGAATATGATATCCATAAAAATAGGATACTACTACAAAGCAATAGAAAGGAATAAACTTTTGATACACATTACAACATGAATGAATCTCAGAATAATTATGCTAGGTAAAATAAGCCAGACAAAAATTAGTATATATTAATTATGTTTCCTTTTATACAAAATTCTAGGACACGCAAATTAGCATGTAGTGACAGAAAGATCAGTAGTTTCCTGGGGATGAAAGTCAGTGGTTGAGGAGAGGTGAAAGGGATATGTGACCAAAGGGCCTGAGGAGACTTTGGGGGTGATGGATATATTGGTTTATTATTTGCAGTGTGCAGGTTTCACAGGTGTATACATATGTCAAACTTGTCAAGTTGGCTACTTTTCTTTTTTTTTGCATTAGGATGTTTAATACAATGGGTGCCAATTTTCATATCCCTGTATTGATAGTTTTGTCCAATATAAAATAGACATGAAAACACAATGGTTTAAATGAATGACACTTTATCATCATCAAAAGATATTTATCAGTGTCTGCTAGTGTTGGCAATATACATATATGATATGGTACATATATGTATGATAAACATCCTGTACTTCTAGGTTTTTTTTTTATTTTATTGGCGTATAGTTGATTTACAATGTTGTGTTAGTTTCAGGTGTACAGCAAAGTGATTTAGTTATACATATACATATATTCATTCATTTTCAGATTCTTTTCTCATATAGGTTATCACAAACTTTTGAGTAAAGTTCCCTGTGCTATACAGTAGATCCTTGTTGGTTATCTGTCTTATATATAGTAGTGTGTGTATATTAATCCCAAACTCCTAATTTATCCCTCCCCATCATGTTTCCCATTTGGTAACCATAAGTTTGTTTTCAGTATCTGTAAATCTGTTTCTGTTTTGTAAATAAGTTCATTTGTATCATTTCTTTAAATTAGAATCCACATATGAGTGATATTGTATGATATTTGTCTGACTTCGCTTAGTATGATAATCTCTAGGTCCATCCATGTTGCTGCAAATGACATTATTTCGTTCTTTTTTATGGCTGAGTAATATTCCATTATATCTATATATGTATATATGTATATATATATATACACACACACACACACTACATCTTCTTTATCCATTCCTCTGTCAATGGCCATTTGAGTTGCTTCCATGTTTTGGCTATTGTAAATAGTGCTGCATTGAACATTGGGATGCATGTATCTTTTTGAATTATGGTTTTCTCTGGATATACACCTAGGAGTGGGATTGGTGGATTATATGGTAGTTCTATTTTAGTTTTTCAAGGAACCTCCATACTGTTCTCCATAGTGGCTGTACCAATTTACATTCCCGCCAACAGTGTAGGAGGGTTCCCTTTTATCCACACCCTCTCCCTCATTTATTATTTGTAGACTTTTTGATGATGGCCATTCTGACCTGTATGAGGTGATACCTCATTGTAGTTTTGATTTGCATTTCTCTGATAATTAGTGATGTTGAGCATCTTTTCATGTGCTTTTTGGCCATCTGTATGTCTTCTTTGGAGAAATATCTATTTAGGTCTTCTGCCCATTTTTGGATTGGGTTGTTTGTTGTTTTGATATAGAGCTGCATGAGCTATTTATATATTTTGGAGATTAATCCCTTGTCAGTTGCTTCATTTGCAAATATTTTCTCCCATTCTGTGAGATGTCTTTTTGTTTTGTTTATGGTCTCCTTTGCTGTGCAGAATCTTTGAAGTTTAATTAGGTCCCATTTGTTTATTTTTGTTTTCATTTTCATTACTCTAGGAGGTGGATCAAAAAAGATATTGCTGTGATTTATGTCAAAGAGTGTTCTACCTATGTTTTCCTCTTAAGAGTTTTATAACGTCTGGCCTTACATTTAGTTCTTTGATCCATGTTGAATTTATTTTTGTGTATAGTGTTAGGCAAGTTGGCTACTTTAAATATGCAGTTTATTGTCTGTCAGTTATCCCCCTAATAAGATTGTTAGGAACATTTAATGGTTAACTCACTGATGACTTAGATACAACTCAAGAAATGTGGACAGTTGAACATTTTATATAACATTCTCTAGGTATAGAACAGGCTCTTTCTAACATTTTTAGAAGGTCTAACTATCAGGTTCACTTTATATACTGGTCATTTGACTGTGCTCTACTATCTGGACTTGTAGTTCTTTCTCTCTCATTCACTTAGGTAGAACTTTGCATGATTTTATATAAGTGTGTGTGTGTGTGTGTGTGTGTGTGTGTTTATTCATTCCAGTATTAGGCAATATCAAGTTTTAAAATATTGAAAAAGAGAAATAAGATAGCAGTTTTAAAAGAGTGTGCAGGGGCTTCCCGGGTGGCGCAGTGGTTGAGAGTCTGCCTGCCGAGGCAGGGGACATGGGTTCGTGCCCCAGTCCGGGAGGATCCCACATGCCGTGGAGCGGCTAGGCCCATGAGCCATGGCCGCTGAGCCTGTGCGTCTGGAGCCTGTGCTCCGCAGCAGGAGAGGCCACAACGGTGAGAGGCCCGCGTAACACACACACACACACACAAAAAAGAGTGTACAGATGTGGAGACAAGTTTCTGAAACGCAGACTTGAAATGCTCAAATGTGGTTACTTGTCCCTATGGCTTTTAGATTTCATTATTTATAAAAAATATAGTGAATGAAGGATGGACAGCTTCTGACTCTAGAATGAGGAGTTACGCTAGAAGAGTGAGAGCTATCACTGAAAAAACATGCTCCTCAGTTCAGAGCTATAAGGAATAGTGCCGACCAGTGTAATGAGACCGAGTTCCCACCTGTGTTCAGAATAAGCTTTAGCGGGGCCCGCTGATGAGAGCCCAGCTTAGAGGACTATTTGAAAGGGTAATGATTCTGCTACAGATGTTCCATCCCCTTATTCGTTTCCACTGCATGCCTATACTCAGTCGTCCATGTCACAAAGACCTCAACTAGAATCACCCCAACATACAGCACATATGGAATTAAACACAATGTCAAGACCCACACCCATATCACCCCACAGTGTCCACCCTGAATCAATCAAGTCTCTCCTGAGACTACAGTAAGAATGTTCTAGAAATGTTGTTCGTCTTTGCAGTGTCCATCTTCTGGAAACTTACACCTGTTCAATTTCATTTCACCACCACACTTTCCCTGCCTGGAAGCTAATCCTCTTCTATTTCTCATTGAATTATTCTAATAATTAAAAGAAAAGTTTTTTCTGTCCCAGTTTTCCTTTTTGTAAAAAAAAATACTAATAGTATTAACCCAGTATTTACCAGAGAGACATTAATCGTTTTTTGACATGCATGGTTTTTGGGGGGAGAGGGGAGGTTGCATGAGTGGTATCAAAAACGAAATATGACTCTGATTCTCAGAATTCATCCCTATGGAAGACCATGGGATAGAGTTTGACTGACGAGCTTTGCTACTGCTTTCCATGAGCTGCCATCTCCTCTGTGTGCTTTGGATAAGATATATGGCTCGCGGATTATTCTCTTTATCATTTTCAACCCAGTGTGTTTGTGTATCATCATAGGTTCCTGTCTTAATTCATAAAGGTAACTAGATATTTTCCCCCACCAAAAAAAAAAAAAAAAAAAAAGTGAATTTGATGAAAGCAAACTAAGGAGCCCTATCCTCTTCTCGGTGGGCTTGGCAGCATTAACATTAATGGGAACTAGGAGTGCATCAAGAAGCAAGTTCATCCCTAAGATGTAAGAGCTCCAGCCATTTGAAATTAGCCTTTGTGGGGTCTCCTGAGTTCTGCAGCACCAGGGGCTAATTCTTATTCTTTTTCATCTTTCCTCTTTCTTCACTGGGCACTGATGCCTCATTACACACTGTTCCTCCCATTCTGCAGGGCTGAGTCTCTGACTCTGGCCCAATCAGGAGCTTGTAAGCATCGTCCCCTGGATGTCCTAATGCTGGGTGGGGAAACATGGGTAGGAGCTGGGGTTTTGATTTGTTCGTTTGTTTATTTAAGTCTGTATTTCCTTAACCAAATGTAATGCTACCTAGAGAAAAAATGTATAGAGACCTCAGTTCAACAGAAGAGTTACTGTCTAATCTTTTAAATCATTTTCTGACTACCAAGTTAGTGACAGCTATTTGCTTTTCATTTCCTATTTTAGCGACAGGTCATAATGGTCCCTCTCAAACCAATGTTTCAAGTAAGTCTGAGAACACAGGAAGAGGAATAAATGAGCTCAAAGACTCTCTAAGCTGAACAATATAAATTTATTAATGAAAAGGAAAATGGTATCTTAAACTACATCTATCTGCCAACCCCAGGTTTATCTTCCCAGAACTGCATATATCTGCTTGGAAAGTTAACTATGCTTTTTTTGTGTGGTATACAGTGACTACATAATTCCATTTGCCTTGCCTGGAAGATGAACTTTCATGATATTCCTCCTCATCAATTCAGCCTTGTTCCCAAGTGTCACTGGCAAAATACCTCTTACAAGCTCACAAAGCACATTTTTTCTCTCCTTTTTTAGGGAAAACAGGGTTATTTCTGGCCAAGGCCCACAGTTAGAGGTGCTCTTGAATGGCAAAAACAAAAATAAAAAAGTACATGATTCTGTCCTTAAGTAATTTACAAGTCTCTCACTAATACTGAAAAAGAAGTTTTAAAATGAAACTGTTGATTATTCATGTCGATTGCTATGAAGTAAAGGTCACAAGAGCAATGTGGCTAGAGAGGAATTTCATTTCCTATCTCCATAATCTTACAACACCTTGCTGAAAAATGAGACCTAACTTGCAGGCATGTTTCTATCCTAAACATAGTATCAAGCTTAACTTCATTTGATTACTAGGGTTAGTGACTCTGAAGCTGGGTAACATTTTCTCCAAATATCGGTCCATTCATTAGCAAGGAACTAAGAAGGGCGGTTGGGGGAAATGCTGCATTTTAGAGATAGTTTAGATCAGGGATTTTTGTAAAGGTTTTACCCAAGGATTCAAAGCAACAGACTACAGGAGCAGCTTACTGTTTTCTTCCAGTAGACCATCACTCTTTTTATCTTCACCCTGTGTGCTCTCAAAACCAGGAGTAAGATGTGTGCAGAGAACCTTTCACATGGAGGAACGATGCTCAGTTCATGCGTATTGATGCTTGCCTCCTCCCATCACACCCTGGACACTTCCTAAGTCATTAGTGCATATGATTAAATGGTATCCTTCTAGTCAAAAGAAGCCAATAGAGCTCCCTAAAGACTCAGAGCTATGGCTGCGCTGCAACACCAGGGTTGTCGTACAAAACTGAATCATTATGAAATAGCACATGTGAAAATGTTTTGCAAATTACCAGCGGCAGTATAGAGTGATACTAGAAAAAGTGGAGTGGTTGTTATTTGATTCTAGGGACCGTATGAGCCAAACAGATCGCTCTATGGTCGCAGGTTTTGCTTTTGTTTTTTGCCACTAAACACCTGACAACACCTGAATGTTGCATGTTACACAAGGAGAGACCCTGTCAGGGGAAGGAGGCGAGACAATATGCCTACTTTGGAGGAGTCTTAGCCTGGAGGAATTAAATGTAGAACCAGAAGCACAGTCCTACCTCCAGAACTTCTAGACCCTGAGGAATGCTAGCTCTAACTCTTACTGCCTCAAGGAGGTCCCAGGTATTTACTAACAGCATGACTCACTTTCCTTGAGTACCTTTTTGTCCAGTCATCACTGTGAGCTAGAAGTGGTGGTCTGAGAAAACAAATCTCTGATCAAGATGAATAAGGTCAATTTTTTTTTCTTGTAAAACTTGCATCTTCATTAATGTTTCAGTCTTCAAGTAAAATTGGTCACATTGTATTGCTTTTTTAAAGTGATAAACGAGATGATTATTTTACTTTTGTGAAAATTCATTTAAATGAGTTCATTTAGCTTAACGTAATCTATTTTTTAAAAAGCTTTATGAGGGGAAATCAATTAAAAATAAATGAAATCATCTCTTTAAAAAATTAATTTTGAATTGTCGAGTGAAATTAATTGAATTATTCTGACTGAAATGTGAAAGTGGGCAACCTGGTCCTGCAGCCTCTTGGGGAAGTGACTGGATGTCTCTTGATGCAGCTGTTAGAATCTGCCCCAGGTGCCATGTGGGACCCAGGGGGACCTGCATGCACAGCACTGTGTACTGGGACACTGCCCCCCTCTTGCCATGTGTCCGCTAGCTCTGGAAACCCAGGAGGCTGGCGGGGAGAGACAGTGGAGACTGGTCAGAAAGCTCCTGCTGGGAGAATGAAAAGAAAAAAAAAATCACCTCTTGTTGAATCAGTCATGCCCCACTGTTCAGCCGCACGCTCTCTCTCTCTACTCAGACTTGTGCTCAAACTGGCTCAACACATCCAGCTGAGCCTCTTCTTCATCACCGCCCACATTCTGCCTTCCCCACTCCCCGAAACCTGTTGTCTTTTCTACCCTCCGCTGGCGCAGACACCGTTTTCACCTCTCCAATTACATCCACGTCCGAACAGATGTTCTGTGGCAAAGTTACACAGCACTTACGTCACTTTTTTTAATTAATGAAATTCTCCCTTAGAGGGATTTTAGTTCATCTGACTTTAAAAGATAATATTGCTGAAAAATAAATACACTTATTTTTTAAATCTTTGTTTGCCATTTGTGGATTCAGAGTGTGGGGTGTGGAGGGCTTTTTAAGGGTGGTATCTTATTGAAAGACAATGTTTCCGTTTTAGAAAATGCAATTTAGAGTAAAAACACGTATCTGCCAAGATTAGATGAAATTCTACCGCCCCCCCCCCAAAAAAAAGTAGATGATTTGGATTCTTCTGCTCCTGTTTTATCCCATACAAATATGTTTATTTATCAGTCACGTTGAAATAGAAGAAATCAATAACCAACCTCCAGGAATAAATCTGTAGCCCAAGTAAACCGAAGAAAACTCATAGAACAAAATTCATATTTGGGGCATTATAACTGACCAAGTTATGTCTATAATAATGTTTACTTTGGAATTAATTTTAAAATAAAACTCTAAGTTTTATTCACATATTCTATGTCCTAAAATGAGAAATATGAGCCTTCTTTCACTCACAATTTTTAACAAGGTAGAATCACTGAAAAAAGAAGTGTTGGGATTTCTTAATTTTCCCCCTCCTTTCTTTTTCCTTTCAATTACTTGGAAGAAAAGCAAGGGGTATGAAAATCCCATCAACCTACAACAACTCGAAGAGCTTCCTGTTTTTTATTTGTTTTGTATTTTATAATTCTTGGTAGAGATATGGCAGCAATGTGAGGTCTTTGAAATTTTAATTCCACATGTATTTTAATGAGTGACTACTGTGTTTCAATCAGTGGGGGTTTACATATGGCTCAAATACAAGACAGAGAGATTGAGCAGCTGGCCCAGATTCTCACCACTGTAAGTGGGAGAACAGGGACCCAATCAGACCCAAACAGGGACCCAATCCAGAGCACATGCTCCTGGCCCTACAAATCCTGCATGTCAGAGGAAAGGTCACCCTGAGACCATTTAGAAACTCTGGAACTGGGTCTGACATAGGAAACAGAGGACGTAAGAGCAATGATGTACTGGGATCAAAAGGGAACCTTCTCTCTCCTTGGTTGCCAAGAAGATTGAGGTCCTGAGAAATGGGTTTGTTCAGTGTTCCTCCTTGTCTCCTTTCCAACCTCACAGCCATGAGTCCCCTAATGTGGGCTCTATGCCCTTAGCAGACTGGACAATCTGCTGTCATCTAACCACACCTGAAAAATTCTCCACTGCTTTTTTGTTGGTACCGCATTCTGCTCCTGTTTCAACACTTCCTCCTGATTCTCCACTTCCCCCCATTCCTGTGTTCTAGCCCCATCACGTTTGTGCGGTCCGTGGAGTGCGCCAGGCATCCACGACTTTGGCCAGGTCTGCCCGGGCCATCCTTCTCCCTTTTATCCATCAGGTTAATGCTACTCATCCTTTTCTACCTGCTTCCATGAAGGCTTTCTAACCCCCAGAGCCAGAATTCATGATTTACCTCTTTGTCAAAAACTCTATCTGTCCTTCAAGTTCCAATTCTGTCTATCTACTTTATGAGGCCTTCTTTGACCTCAAGGCTTGCAAGTCTCTTTGGAACCTCCGTGTTGCTATGTATGTATTTTTATGATGGCGCTTTTGTTATTTTTTATACGGTAATTACATGTGTGCTTGTCTTATCACTTCTACCTGTCAGATTGTAAATTCCTTAAGGCCAGAAACATGCTCTCTCTCTCTCATAATAGTTATCACCTAGTAGGATCTGTCTCATGATTTGTGATGCTTTCATGGGGTCCATGAAACTAAAGTATGCTAAGCTCTAAAAATCAGAAAAAAATCCTGGAAGACCGAAGTTTATAAAATAGACATTTCTCCACTGAATTTGTAGCCATGTAAAAAAAATATAGTTTATTTCCTGCATGTCATTGAGAGCTTCCTCGACCAATAGAAACTTCTCAGGATCTGGCTGAAGGGCAATTGTTGAGCATCTCTGAGTTAAGTCTCTTACTGGGTTATAGTTCCTGACACCTTATAGGGGACCCAAAATATTTGTAGAAGTAATTAATTGCTAAATAGGCACAATAAACCTACACGGAGCTTCCCACAGATTACGTTTGTGTTGTATATCGGTGGGTAGAGATTAACATCCTCAGTACTGCCCTAAATTTCCTGTTGGTCTCCTGAGTGGCAACATGGAAAGAAGAAAGACCAGAGCCCTGGAGAGGTGAAGGTGGTAAGGATGGCAGGATTGAGAGGTCAGGCCGCTGCAGGCCTTGCGTCCACACTTGCATTTCAAGCAGGAATACTGCCTGGTTCAAGAGCCATATTCTTAGTCGCCTGGGGTTATGGATCTCAGTAGTTTAAAGCACTGTTACCTATTTGAAGGTCAGAACAAAAACAGATTAAAGAATTCAAGCCATTATCTGGTTATTCAGCCCTCAAATCCCAAATTTCAATTTAAAGAACAGAGACTTTTAGAATTTAAGTTATTTAAAATAACTGAATCTTTTTCAAACTCAGTCACTCAAAACGTATTTTGAGTACCTATTTGGTTAAAAATTACAAGACTATGAAGGGGAATATTTTTTTATCCAGATTCCCAAAGAATTGACTCTTCAGTACATTCCAAAAATGATTACAGTGCAAAGCAGAAAGTGAGACACAACATGAGAATTGTAGGGAAAAAACGAACCATGAAAGTTGAGAGGAGATGGGGATACAATGAAGCATTCACAGAAGAGGGTCCACTAAGACTGGTCTTGAGGGATGGGTAGGAGTTCAATGACTAGAGCTGATAAAGAGCCATTCCAGCTGAAGGGAACATTCGATGAAGTGGATACCAAGATGACAAAGGGCAATAAATAATTGACTGCAGCCCAGCAGTTAGGTTTGTGCTGGGCAAAAAGCAGTATAGGGCTTCCCTGGTGGCGCAGTGGTTGAGAGTCCGCCTGCCGATGCAGGAGGCACGGGTTCGTGCCCCGGTCCGGGAAGATCCCACATGCCGTGGAGCGGCTGGGCCCGTGAGCCATGGCCGCTGAGCCTGCGCGTCCGGAACCTGTTGCTCCGCAACGGGAGAGGACACAACAGTGAGAGGCCCGCGTACCGCAAAAAAAAAAAAAAAAGGCAGTATATATTGGGACTTGATTTAAGAGCACTAGCAATTATAGGCTTGGGAGTTGATACTTTATGTGATTGACAACAGAAAGTCAGTGCCTGTTTTTAAGGCAGGGAATGGCATAAACTTAGGAATACTGAGAGAAGTTCAATTTGCCTGTGGTGCACACGATGGATTAGAGGAGAGAGATGGGAGGCAGTAAGGTTAAAGAGCTGTTACAGTCATGTTTTAGGAGTAGAAAGTCAGGACTGGAGCTAGATCAGTGGGCTTGGAAAGGCATTAAGAAGGAGGAATTGAGGACTTGGGCACTGATTTGATATGAGAGAGAGAGAGAACTCAAAGCTCACCTCAAGTGTCAATCCTGGTGCCTCTGACCTGGAAAGTGCAGGTACCATGAACAGAAATATGGGCCAAAAGAGATGATTTCCATGTTAATTCTGGTTTAATTTTATTAATCGATTACTTACCTTTCCATTGCATACGCCCTTTTGCTATAGGTTTTGAATAAAGTCAAAAAGTAGCACAAATCAACTTCCTTATTAGCTGGGGAACCTAGTGCCGTATTTAGATCTGGAGCCAACAAAATGAGAACTAAGAATCCAGGGTCCTTGCTGAGTATCCCCATAACCATCCCATTCTTTCTGTAAAGTCAGTGTCTACTCTATATACACCTACCTTGATTTACTAAACTGTGGCCTTTAAGAGAAAGAAGAAAAACACGAGAGGGAGAAATATTGCTTTTTATGGTGGTCCTTTCCTTTGATTTATTGCGCTTTTAAAGGGAATTTTGCTTTCGAGAGCACCAGTTCTCCATGAGCTCCAAAGAATGGCCATTCTCCCTTCACAAGGCAACCACGGTGCAAGCGGGGTTGCCGTCAGTTTTTCCATTGCTCTTTTTGCCAGCTTTTCCCATGCCTTAATTCACCCTCCTGGGATAGAGAGATTAGCTATTTTCCGTGGCTTATTTACTCCTTGACACTTTGCTTAAGCCTGCCAGCTCTGGGGCCAGTGGTGGTCCTGACTTCATAAGGTGGACATGTGATCTGTGGTGAGCTGAGCTGTAAAGAATCAATGCCTTTGGTCGAGGCCACCAGCCCTCACAGGATAAGATGCTTTGGATGAATTTATGGAACAGCTATACTACCTGCTGACTCCGAAAGCTGTTCTTGACATTTTCTCTATTGGTGAATGAATTTGTGTTTACCTTTGGCCACTGGCTGATGTCAGGAGCGTGGTAACACCCAGTAGAGCACTATGGAAAGGCTAAGGACAAGGGATGAGGGGAGAAGGTGAGATCACCAATCCAGAGCCGTTCGAGCTTGGCAGTTGTCAGACTTTGAAATCACACTTTCCCTGTTCCTCCTAGCCTCACACAAAGCAAGTGGTTGACTAGCTGCTGAGCTAGAAATGCACATTTTGAAATGCTTGCCTTGGTGAGAAGGAAGGTCCTGTGCTTTTTGTTGGAATCTCACTCTCAGCAGGGAGGGGCTGAGGTTAGCGCAACTCTTTAAAACTGGAAACATTTTTGTTCAGAAATGTGACATGATTTGCTGGTGGTGACAACTGATTTGACAACAACCAGTGATTTAGGTCTACCTTTAATAAGAGAATTAATCTGAGCTAAAACATAGTGATCTGTCATGTTTAGAGATACCTCAACATCTGGCTGACTTGTCCTCTGTCAGCCTAGTTTGTCCTGTGCAAATCTTCTGTCAAGTGAGGAAAAGAACTGAGGAGAAAATTACATGGCAGTTTTAGAGTTAGTGATGAATTTTTCTCCCAACGTACCAGCTGTGCCAGCAACACTATTTTTCATGGCATTAATCAAATATCTTGCCTGCAGCACCTTCACTTTCCCAAAGGCTAAAAGATGAATCTGTCAAAAAATTTCACTGGGATTTGCCAACAGCTTTTCTAAGCTCAAATACTAGTCCAGGCACCTTAGAAGTTTGAGGAAGGCTTTTAGGGTAGCCTTGGGGAATTAAAAACTGTATAGGGTAATTTTCCTTTACACTAAACAAAAAAAATCAAAGCTTCCATCGCAGCCAGCGTGATCAAGTCTGGAAAAGAGCCAAACACTCGAGCTTTATTAATGTATTATATTTACTGACTCATAGCAAAGTACTTATTTTTAGTTGGTATTTTGAGATTGGCAAGGTACAAGAGCAATTGAAGGCCATGGAACGGACTTGTGGCTTCCTCCTCGGGAGAGAGAATTCCAGATGGGAAGAAATTCAGTTAAAAACGAAACAAACAAAAAAACCACACCCACCTTCCCACAGAGATGCTGCCCACAGCTTAAAGTATTGGCTGACATTAAGATCTGTACAATTTCTGCCACGTGTAATCTTTGTTGTATCTCTCCTGCTTTGCACATGGCACCATTGCTTTGCACCCTTCAGAAGTAATGTGCCTCTCCTGTTCTTTTTCAAATTTAATAGATATTTCAGAGTAACCATCAATGACCCTAATATTTGCTGTGAAGGAATGGGTGGAAATTCATGTTGCACTAACCTAAAGTGTATGTAATTATTGAGATAAAGGGCTATCAAATTAGACATCCTGGTAAGAGTGATTTTTACAGTATCTTTTCTTCCCTGTTGACTATTGCTTTAAAGGAAGACCATTCTTTGATACCTTAAATGGCAAAAAAGGGTCTCTGAGAGTCTTTGCCATTTAACTTCCCGAGAAATACACTTAATATTACTGAGCAGTTAAAGAAAAAAGGGGTGACGTTTCTATCTCCCCATTAGTAACTGCAAAACGTTACTGAGGGATAGCTGTTGAGCAAGGTAACTCTGGGGTCTAAGCCCAGTGCCTGAGACGCACAGGTGTATCAACAAATGTTTGTGGAACAAACCAAATCCTTGGATCAACTACAAAATAATTGAACAGTTTCAACAAGGAATTGTCTCTTTAAACCGTCCTGAAAGAGAAGTGTCAAATCTTGTTCTACACATGTTCCAGCATATCTACTCTAACCTGATCCTAGAATCCCATCCCAGATATTTGATAGTAATGAAATGGCTTCCTACTATTTAAATTGGTTAGTTTACCATGGTTCATAGAAACTGGTTAGTGGCAGGACCAAGAAATGCAAGGTTACTTTTCTAGTGAGTGCAACTTGGATTAGTCATCAAACAAATCAGACCTTCCATCTTTGAAGAAGAAATGTTCCTGAGATGGTGAAATTTGACGAAGGCCTTAAAGGCGTAGGAAGAGAACCAGTGAGATGCTGTCGGTTGTGGGTGTAGCACAGGGAATTGTTTCTCTAGTCCATAGGATTTCTTCCTCTTTGAAAAATAAGTAGTATCTGAAACCTATAAGACTAAGCTCAATTTCTTTTTTACTGTGGAAACAGTAGATGTTCATAATAAACTTGAATCTATAGATGCCATTGCTTTGACTCAGATTTCAGTCTTACTTTGAGAATGAGCCTCTCTGGCTTCTTTGAATCAGGAAAACCAGCTCCGTATATCCTATGAGATTTCTAATATTTAGGTAAGTTTTTATTTGCCACCTATAGAGGAGTATATGGGGTATAACTTATAATTAAAATTTACTCTGAAATCCAAGGCCTCTTACAATATACCTCTACCTATAGGGTTTGAGAATATTTGCAGAAACTCATTAATGGAAGCGTTTGTCTGTTCCTGATGTAGACTAGAATAGGTGAACCTGTTATTCCTTGTCTCTGAATGTGCTCTTAACCTATATGAAATGGGACAAGGCTGGGATGATTAAGAAAAAGACAAAGGGTACCTTGATTGGATGCACTTCAGCGCTATAAAGCAGTTTTCTTTTAATAATGGAAAGTGAAGAAAGTTTCATTAGTTCAGACAAGGATGTATATGAAGGTAAATTTTGGAGCCTGCTCTGTGTGTGTGTGCGTGTGTGTGTGCTCTGTGTGTGCATGTGTGTGTGCGTGCACACACACACACACATACACTTGCACTTTCTTTTAGAAAGCTCACACACCATCAGGGGTATTACATAGCTTGCAACGATGAAATAGAACTGAAGGGGCTGTTATTTTAAATCCGTTCTTGAATACCCATAAAAGGTATATCGTTTGGAAGGACTTGATCCCGGTGTATTTTACAGCTTGACAACTTGGAACTTTGTAAACTGGCAATCGGGTATAGACGAAGGTATCCGTTTATCTCCTGTATATCTTTGCCGAGGCAAAGCTGTCAGAAGAACTCTGATCACGTGGTGCCCCGTTTGTTTTCTGTGGTGATTTATAATGGTCTTGAAAAGGTCTTGTGATCCCACAGGCTGCCACGATTCTCTGACTTTTCTCTGTCAATGGATCCGATTTGTGACATTTTCTGAGAGCATTCAGAAAAGATATGATAAATCAGCTTGTGGTGTTTATTTTAATTGATCTGAGGCCCATTCCTTCAAGAATTCATCAACTGCAGTGACAGGGTCTGGATGTGCTGCAGTGGAATGAAGGAACTGGGACAACCATGCTCCCGTGCTGATGATATAGATATTTTGTTGAAAGTCTATGCGCACCAACGAGAAGATGTCATAACTAATTTAGTATGTTGTAAATCTCTTGACACAGATTCTGATTCATAAATCTCATCCATCACATGTGATTCATGAAACGATAGACAACCTTTGATGAGAAGGTACTTTTGTCCGTGTTCCAAGTTCCTTGCATTTTTCCTCATTCAAAAATAAATCATTCCAGAACAACAGAATTCTATTATGAAAATGGAACTGGAGAGGTCCTTCGTCCTTTTGCTTCTGTTCTCACACCCTTAAAAGGATAAACTCCCTCTTTGAAAATAGGGACGTGCTTCTGCGAGAGCAAGAAGATAGACGTATATGCACTGTGTATATGTGTGCATGTGGACATTATGTGAATATACAAAGACTGGTTTCAAAGAAATGGCGAAGATGAACGTTAACAATTTTTCTAGAATAAAATGACTTTACGTGAGATGTGAATAAAACTTAGAATCTTCCTCATTAACTTTTATTTCAAAATTAATTTTTAAAAATCCACATTATTATATACATCACTTGGTCCGTTATAATGCCCCATATATTTGTTTTATTCTATGAGTTTTCCAAAGTTTACTTGGGCTACAAATTTATCCCTACAGTTTGGCCTGATCGATTTATTCTTTTTCAATTTGACTGATAAATAAATAGGCAATCATTCTTCTCAGAGAGCCAACTGTCTAACAAAGGTGGGCTCAGAAAATGGTTGGCATGTGCGACCTTAGTTAACAGAGTAATTTTTTCCTACTTTTAAGAGCAATCTAAAGCTAACATGAGGTGATGTCTCATCCAACTAGCTTGCTAGAAAGTTAATAAATCCGATCAGATATGAGAAGGCTTTGCCATTAGCAAAAGACATATATAATTTTTTTTTTTTACAAATTAGTCATTTAGCTGGTTATGGCAACTAGAACTCTACTAGTGACTATGGCCTATGTGAAAGGTGTTTAAAGACAAGATGCTGCCTTCAAGAACTGTCTAGCTATGTGAAATGGTGGGGTTGAAATAAGTAACACGTCAGGTGGTAAAGGTAAAGTAGAAGTGGATATGGAACTATAAAAAAGAAAAAGAAAAGTCATATTTATGGACCTTGAAAGATGCTTTGAATGAGGGACAAGTATCACGGAGGAAACAGAACTTCAGTTTGGGCTTGAAGGAAGAGTTAGCTATGATATTATGGCATCCAAATACTGTCCAAAAATACTCGTATTTCCCAGCTAAAATCTAGGGACATCAGAGTGTGTAAGATCACGTAAGTTGAGTCTCAAGTCTAGGATTTCTTTTCCTGTCTGGTTGATAGTAGTCCGCATACCCTGAATCATTGTGTGTAAATTTTTTAATGGATTATTCACAATAATAAAAGACACAGTATAAATCCATTTAAATCTTACAGTAGAGAAATCTAATTTTATTTATCTCAATACCCCATCTTCATAAAATTTCATACATAAATAGCTAGTAAGTTCTGAAATTGGCTAGTATGCATTTTCCTAATTATCTTTCTCTTCCAAGAGATGAGGTGGCAAGTCACAGGTTACCTAAAACTGAGTAAAGAGCAGTCAAAGAATAAGAAATAAAGGACCTGGATAACTCACAAATTAGAGAAATATCCCTTTCCTTATCAAAACCAAAATAAGCAAATTCCAAGGGGTGAAACAGAGGAAAGAAGAAAAAGGAACAAGTAAATGCATTCGCCTTTCCTCCGACACTCACATCCTCTCCTCTTGAAGTGCTCAAGTTTTAGAAATGACGAGACTCCGAGAGGGGAAAGGTCACTCAGAAAGAGGACACAGTGCAAATGCCAGGTCTGTAATGGAGGGTACTTTGAAATAAACTCCTGCTCCAAGCCCATAATGAGGGAGAAAAGAAAGAGCTGGAAAGGTCCAGTGTCAGAATTTAAAATAGGTAAATTTTAATGACCGCGGAAGGCACAATGACCAGTAACCACTTGCCTGAGCCAGAAATGATGTGAAATGCCAATCTGTCCGCTTTACCCCATCTCTCTCCCCAGGTGTTTTGCTTCTCATCTTCCAGACCACTGTTCTCTGCCTCAGGCCTCTCCTGATTACCACTGGGTTCCAATAAAGTAGGAATAAACATCAGTCAGATACAACAGATTAAGTAAAGTCTACTAGGTCCAGAATTGGTATGCATTGGAAACATAGAAAGAAGCTCTCTTTACCGCTAACGTGCAAGGTGAACTCTCGGGAAAAAAAGCCATTTTATTAAAAGTGCTAGAAACATTTACTATAACCTTTAATAGCCCTCTGCTGTGCCAACGTGATGAAGTTACTAGTACCTTAATCATTCAGGCAACCATATATGATTTTGTTCTTTACTTGACTGCCTGCCAATTTAATCAATTGATAAAGAACCTGATGTTTCACTTGTAAGAAAATTAAAAAGAAACACTAAAAGGATCAAACACTCAAACTCTACAGAACAGGTTTGACAGATCTTTAGGCATTGATCCTCCCTCAAAGACACAAATCATATGAATGCGGTGGTAGCGTTAATCAAAATTTCAGATTCCACTGAGTTCACCCAAGTGTTGGCCTTAGTTCTTTACACCCAGATTGTAGCTCAGGAAAGGGATTGAGACGCAAACGTGTTGCATGCGGTTTATCTTTTCACCGATTACACAAACTCAGTCAAATTGTGAAAGGCTTTGATGTCTCAAGCGGTCCCATTTTCAGAGCTGAGCGCAAAAATGAAAAGAAAGGGAGTTGCTGTATTGGAAGAACAGTGTAGAGTTTGTTTGTTTTATCAGCCAAAACTGTATTAATAATTCTACTTGCCTGGTCCCTAGCACCGTGCTAGGTACATTTGGTAAAATGCAAAAGAGGGATTGGAGACAGATGCTGCATTTTTAGACCTTACATTCTAATGAGGAAGCGAAAACATCAAAACATATATAACACTTAAAGAACAATTTTCTAAACAACAAGTACATGGCCAAATTGGGCTGTGAGTTCAGAGGCAGCTAGACCAGTCAAGGAAGGCTCTATGGGGAGAGGTGGATCCACTGAACTGTAAACTAAATAAAAGTAAAAATAGTAAGGCCAATTCTCTGCTGAAAATACTGGTCATAAATAAAAGTGGAGAAATTTAGATCAGCCTACAAATTAGAATAGATAGTGAACAGTATTTTTCCAGCAAACCTTCGAATGCTTGTATTATGATTACTACCACCCGCTAACTCCCATTCTATTCCTCCTGCAGTTGAAGTGAGTGGCAACTTAGGCCAAAATAACCCTGGAGGCATACTCGACTTTTTTTTTTTTTAATTATACTCGACATAGAATACATCAGCATTTGAATGCGCCTTCAAAATACATCCAAAATAGGACGACTTCTCACCCCTCGCGGCTACCACTGTTGCCCAAGCCACGTCATCTGTCTCTGAATCTCTGCAGTGACCCAATCTCTGCGTATCTCTTGCCTCACAACCCATCATCCACAAGGTCCTGTTCAAACATCAATCAGATCACGTTACTTTGCTTCAGACTCTCCAAGGACTTTCTCAAAGTTGTCAAAAGGCCTTTGAGGTCCTTTGTGATCTGCCACTGTCCTCTCCCCACACACCATCTGTTTCTCTGATTTTTATCTCCTACTATTTCCCCATCTCTCACTCCATTCCAGCCCTCCTGCCTGCTTACCGGGCTCCACCCTCTCAGGACCCCTGCACTTGTGTTTGTTCTACCCGGAATACTCTTCCAGGATAGCTACCTGGCCTTATCTCCTTTGAGTCTGTTTCAATGTCACGTGCTCAGGGGGACTTCCCCGACTACCCTATTTAAAATTACAAACCTCCTCCTCTGTGCTCCCTGGCACCCCAATCCCCTTCCCAACTTAATTTTTTTCCATGGTACTTACCACCCACTGGCATGCCATATAATTTAGTTATTGCTTTTGTTTATTGTCTGTTTTCCGCCCTGCTGCGGTCAAGAAACTTTGTCTGTTTTGTTCTCTGAGACATCGCATCACCTGGAACAGCGTGGGGCACATCTTAGATGCTTAATAATATCTGTGGAATGAATGGATTGTGGAGCTAGAATCAAGATCATCGCAGCAAATGAGGATGTTCTCCTGAAGCTGTGTCGCCTTTTGGTTTAGGACACAGATTTCTAACCTGAGATCCAGGGATAGGATTTGGGGACCTTCTGAATCCCTGAAATGGATACAAAATTTTGTGTTTACCTACTTTTTTATGATTGGAGGTGAGGTTTTTTTAGCTTTTATAAGATTCTCAAAGGGCCCTTGACAGAGAAAATAAGGAGAATCACTGGCATAGACTATTCCACAGCATTTGAGAAAAACTACGTAGTTTATTTTATTAATTAGAGTAGTCATCATTTTATTTCAAACATAGGAAAATTGATAGACCAGAAAAACGTTCGAAGCTGTATTTTCACAAGTCCAAGACAACCTTATAATTTGGTTAATTATGTCATCGTCAGTTTGAATGGAAGGACCAGATGTCAAAACCAGTCAGCCTAGCAGAGCCCCTTAAGATCAATTCCTTTGAATCCTCTCAGCATTGTACATGTGGTTTATACACTCTCTTGTCAATGTGTCACCTTGAAACTACTTTCTGCCTCTTTCATGTGTGTACGCGTGCACAGATTGGGCATTTGTTTATTACATAAATTAATATTGAATGAATGAAGTCACAACTGGGATAACTACCTGTGGAGTTATAGTAAATTCGTGGTAAAATCCATATTATTTGATTTCCAATCCAGTGTGTTTTCTATTTGACTGTGTAGGATCTGTCTTAGTGCAAGAGAACCTTTTATATAATTGGAAACACAACGTACCAAGAACTCTTGTATTGTAATCTTGGTCTTAGCAGGGACCTAATTGGTGACCCTGACACTTGCTCTGCTTTGATTACTTAAATTTTTAAATGGGAATAATATAATCTTCTTGTTGGTCTTGACTAATTAAAAATATATAAATCAACCTAGGTTTTCCCAGTCATCACCAGCTTATTTTAATTTCTGAGCAGAAAGCCATAGGTATAAACATGATAGGTAAGACCACTCTTCAGAGTAGCCAACCTACAGCAGGTTCTAATACAGCAGGGAAAAGTCTTTCCTTTACTGTAGGGGAGCTGCTACCTGGTCCACTTGTGACAAGTAAGGAAGAATTCCTTCGAAGAAGCTAGGGAGAGTTGATTAAAGATACAGAAGTAACTTAAAGAAATTCTCTATACTGGCTTGTTTCTGGTGAACCACGTGTATCCAGCAGGGTAGGTAACAAAGCAGGTGTTAGGACAAGGTTTGCCTGAAGTTACTAGTTCTTGCTATCTGGCATCATTCCAAGGGCATGATAAAATAAGCTGTCAGATATGCTGGCAAAGAGATTGATGGTATCAACTATTTTGAAATTTCCTCTGATTAATTATATAGGCAACAGAATTGTTCACCAAAGGCAATGCTCTGAGTTGGGGGACCAGATGTGAACTCTGTTGTCTCTAAATAATGATAATAATGTTCTAGGTGTAAAGAATGGGAAGTGATAAAGCAATATGGGAATTAGTGATTTTTTAATCCATCAAAAATTGAAAGGCTATCAGAATCACTTACACAAGTTAACTTTCTTTTCCCACTTTTTTCCTATCTTCCATTTGTGGGCTTACAGACTTGTTAGAGAGGGATAGGATCTTAAATGTTTAATCAATGACAGAACAATCTTCAAAGAGAAATTAAGGGCCAAGATCACTTGCCTGGGTACTAGCAAACTAAAACTACAATCCAGGACTTCAGCTCCTTCCTCTTTGCATTTATACATTTATATAAGTCAGGGTCTTTCTGACCGTTCTTTCTCCTCCATCCTTTGTGTGTGAGTAAGAGAGAGAGAGGGAGAAAGAGAGAATGAGAATGAATATGAACCTGTATTTATCTTAATGAAAGTAATAGCTGTGTAGAATTTACTTTTGAAGGGGGAACTATATGCAGTTAAATTATTGAATTCCAGAAGTAGTCACTGCACTTCCCAAAATGTGCCTTCCCTTTTCCGATGACAATATCTCAAATGTTGACTATACGAAAAGCAGTGCTTCTTGTATAAGATCTATAACAAGACTTAAACATTCTCCAATGATGTATACCTCCCACTGTGTTTGAAGCAATTAATACTTAACACCTTTAGCCATATTCCCTAGGGTGATTATTAAACATAGACTATGGGGCCATCATTAACTTATTGGGAAAGGTAGAATCAAGGAATTATAGAATGAAAACTGCATTCAGTGTTTGCACTCCCCTTTTTTATGACTAGTGAAATCGTTCGTTAACAAGCAACCGTTAAACAGCTGCTATGTGACAGGCACCATTCAAGGTGCTGAGGTTATACCAGTGACTAAATCAAAGCCTCCTGCCTTCATGGAGTTTATATTCCAGTGAAGGGAAATAGACAGTGAACAGAAAATACGATCAAACAAGTCGATCATCTGGTACTTAAGTGCAAAGGGAAAAAAAAAGTAAGCAGGTGAAGAGAGATTATGTGTGGGAGTGAGGCTTCCAATATTAAATATTAATATGTTTGTTAACAGTATTGTACTTATTTCCTGAAACTACACCTTCTATAATATTAACATTTCCCCCAAGCAAAGCATCAAAGAATCAGGGAATGTATGATATATATAGACTTATTATCATCACATATATATTCGATAGACCATGTGAATTATTATTCAGAGAGGACAGAAGTTTCGACAGTATGAAATAATAAAATCGTATCAAGTAGCAATTTTAATAAACATTTTTTTAAAAGATACATGGAAATCCATGCAGAGATCTCCACAGCATTATTAGAAAAGCTGAACTAAGATAGCAAATATGAGATCCTGATGAAGATTCCTCACATACTGCACAAATAAAAGTTGTTTTTCTTTTTTATTCCACGATGACACTGATACCCTCATCACTGTTTAGCCTTTACTTTTGTGAAGTCCAAGAACCTTGGCAATGTGGTTCCAGCTAAAATATTCTTCACCATTTCTATATCAGAATGAACCTAATTGAGACAAAAATCAAATGTACAAGTTTAGATCAAAAGATAATCCGTGGCTTGTCTTGTTTGCCTGACTAAATTATATCAGCGATCTTGAGTCCACTGCATATACCCCACTGCAGACCTTCACATGACAGCTAAAAATGACTTTTCAGTTGGGATCAAATACTGTGTCCCTCTGAGGGCAACAGCACCGTTATTCACAGTAGACACCTGATTCTCTCCATCTTCAAGGTTTTTCACTCACATAACTGTGCACAATTTTCTACCAGACACCAACAACAAAGCGGGGGGGGGGGGGGGAGGAGATTAAAGTAAAAAAAAATTAAAAAGATATTTATTTGTAGTAGATAGTGTTAATGAACACACCTCTGCCTGTGTCCTAAAACAAATTCCTTTTCACAACACCTTGGAAACAAAGCACATCTGGTTGTACTTCAGAGGCTTTTCACAGCAATCCTGATAAATCAGCCACTTAAGAGTTTTCTCTTTAACAAAGAGAGGTCCAAAGAGCCATGTAAATGAAGTTTCATTAACAGTGTTTGTATTGGCCATCAGAGTCTTGGCCCAAGGATGCAAAAATAGCGAACAAAATTCCTTGACCATACCAGACATGGGTCAGTTTAAAGTTAAAGCTTTGGAAATAGAATTCGCCTCTTTGCCATAAATTCTGTCTCACAGAATTTCCCTAACAAGTTGTGTTATGAAACTAATGGAAAAACAGCTTATCTCTTTCTTTTGTCCTAAAGTTTAACTCTCATCTTTAAATGTTCAGCAAGATTTCTTGTTTGTTAAGAAGAGCTGGTTATGAGCATTCAAGGGGCATACAGCTCGGATGTTTAATGGGGTATTCAGGATTCCAAGATTATCACAATGGCCGCCTCCAACGGATAGTCAGTTTGTCAGATATTCAGTATGCCAGAACACAGGTTGGAGAACTGTGAAGGAAATTTAAAGTCAATGAAGAAGGTAGCATTCGGGGGCTTCGGGGAGTACAGAGATAATTGTGGATCAATTGTGCCAGACAATTTGAAGCAACTTAAGACTGCCGTCAGTACTTTTTAATTGTTTCTGCTGCAGAGTTTGAAAGAGCATTTAGTTCAATGAATGATGTGTTAACACCTAGTCGCGATGCCCTGTCCATTAGTTGCATATCATCTTTGTCTTTTTATTAAGCTGGTTGGTCCACTGTTCCACATGCTTAAGCCTAAAGATTATGTCAAGAAGTGGCTTGTAAGTGGTGGCTTGAAAGCCGGAAATTGTAGAAATGTGACAAGAGAAGCTCTCGGCTCTTCTGTCTTACTTTTATTTTATTTGAAGAGTCTGAACTGTTTCCCCTCCTTAAGCCTGGGCTCCTGGGCATTGAGAGAGTAAAAAAAAAAAAAAAAAAAAAAACTACAATTTTCTCATGTAATGAAATAGGGTAAAACAAGATCATGTCAGTCCTAAGTTAGGTAACTTTTTCACTTTTGGAAAAATCAATAAAACCTCCACTCTGAGCACCCAATGCCAAGTGGATAGAAAACTATGTGCAGCCCTCCAAGGAATTATTAAGGGGCCCCTTGAGTCTATCAGCTATATGTCTAAGAGAAGTACACGTCGGAACAGGAGAGATGGGAAATAATTCAGGATCATCATCAGAAGTGCCCTTTCACATTAGACTCTTTGTCTAACATGAGAGCTCAGCCGTCTCCTAGTTTGGTGCCTGCACTTTAAACAGAATTTTGTTTTGGGTCCCTGGGTATTCTTTCCTATAATGTGTATGTGAGCTCGAAAACTTACGGACTGAAGAATCAAATGTGTTCGTCTTATGATAGCAATGGGGCTTGTACTCCTCAATAGTTTATTTTTAAGTACATTCTCTCTCGTCTCTCATATATTCCCATTTTCTCCAGAGGGAAGAGTCCGAGAAACTCGCCATTCAATTATTCTTTCTTCTTGAACAAAATTTAAAGGAGACAGCGTTGCAGACACACTATCTTCTCTCTGTCGGGTTTGTGGCCATTTGGCTTCTTTGTGCTCCCCCCAGCCCCCTACCCGCCTCCCCCGTTTTCATACCTTTTTTGTTCCGGCAAGAGACCTAAAAACTTACATCATGGGAGTCAGTAGCTTGTGACTTCAAAACGGGCCTTCAAATTCAAGTGATGATAGATAGCTCATGATTAAAATATCTCTCTTTTCTTTGTGCAATGAGCCAGCAAGATTCTTTGAGAGCATTTAAACTCTAATGCTATCATACTTCAACATTCTTCTCCAGGATCCTTCACATTCACAATTTCTCAAGAGAGGGTATTACCTGTCCAAATTCTCATCAGTGCCGTTGTGTTCAGCTATAACCTTGAACTGTGTCTGGCCTTTCTTTACTCTCTTCCAAGGCATACTCCTGGAGCTACTATTTTTCTCTCCCCACGTGTATAGCCACTGAGAAAAGGCACCGTTTAGACCGTTACCAATTTTGAGTTAAAATACTTGAAAGTCTGCAGGATTTTGATCTGATTTCTGCAGATAATTTGAGGGGGGGGGCGTCTCTTTTGCACAACTTGGGAAGCAGCTCCATCTTCTTGATGATAAGTTGCTGAGAGTAGAGGAAGAAAAGAGCATTTCAGTTATTGAATATTTAATTCTGGACAGCAGTTTAAACAGGACTGGGATTTGGGCAATGGCTCCAGCCCCCTCCTAACTTAGTACAGTTTCAGTTCTTAGTATTCCTTAATTATCCCACTGAGATGTTTGAGAAGCAACTAGTAGTAAATGAACTTGGCAAATCAGCTATTACCCAAGTAATGAAATACAAATACATATGTCTGACAATTCTGCAGGGAAATTCTTTAAGCCAGGATTCTCAATGGATTGTATTGGCCAAGAGAGGGAAAAACAGGTGTTGTTATCAAACCGTATCTACAAACAATTTGACAGGAGTTTTAAAATAATGCACAGATTTTCTTTGCCATGAATTCCAAATATGTCAATTAACCTATGGAGAATTCTGATTGTCAAATAGTGAATCAATAGATGCCCCACAGGAAGGTGAAGGGAGGGCTCGCTGTGATGCGGGGTTAAATATTCAAGGCTTTCTCCCCAACAGTATATCTAAGGATGCATATCAACTCACATCTAACCTCCAACAAAGCAGAGATCAGCTCTACTAAGAAAATTGATTTTATTCAACAGTAAGGCAAGGGAAATAGTAAATTCAATATTTGTGGAAGGAAAATAAGCGAAGCCAGCTATTCCTGGTGGTCTGAGACTGTTCTCTGTTTTGGTAATTATGCCTTTATGTTTTAGAACTCTTATTTACATTTTCAGAAGGGCTTGAAATAGTTCCTGCACCGAGCCATCCCCCCGAGCATCCAGGTTCTTCTACTGTGCAACAATAAAGTTGTCCCTGGACCAATACAAGCTGAAAATGAATCCTAACTTTATAGAAAGGGCTGCCTCGCTTGCCTCATTGTTTGGAGTTTCTTTAGAGCTGAATCACAAACTAATGATCTCCACTGCAGCCAGGTCCTTGGTGTGATGGTATCTCATTGTAGCGGAGCCCACATTTACATAATGTGTAGTCTAAAATACCTTTGAGTTCCAGAATGGAACTGTGGAAAATAATTTTTATCCTAGTTTCTGCCGCACCTGGATAGTAAGGTACAGGCGGAAATACAGCAACGGGGTGAATTTACTAATGTTTGCTATTGGATGGTAAGCCATTCTAAAGCTATGAAAGCCTCCCAAACCCCATAGGTCTCCATTTTGCCATTAGCCGTACCAGTTTAAACATTCTGCTGCAAGAAATATTGACAGGTCAAGTACAGCTGGGAAGAGCACGTGTCCCAGTGGCCTTTACACTGACAGTTTCTCCCACATTAAAGAGTTAACTAGCAGCCAACCAGCTCGAAGTGGGAGCTAATGAATGAAATGGAGATTGATATAGACTCTCTTTGGAGGTGCATCGATCTGTATCTTGTGAACTCAGCTTAGGAATTCTGCAGGCAGCACTGCCTGAGTAACCCTGGCATGGTGCCCATTAGCAAATAACTCTTTTAATGTTGGTCTTCAATTGATATATTTATTGTATTGCATCTTACAGTGACCCTTCCCTCTGCTGCCGTTGTATGTGATGGTTGTGGTATCAAGCTAAGGGAGAGCTCAACAGGGTACATTTGAGTTTGGGCAGAGTCGATGAAATATTTAATTAACTGCATCCTTCATTTGCATGTGATGTATCAAAGAGGTCTTACTGGGATACTGAATCTTCTTCCTTGCTACCCCAGCTAGCAACAAGGGATCTAATTAGGATTTTAGACCTTGGCACAGACGCTATCTCTTATGACGATACCACAATGAAAATAGGTTTTAAAACGGTAAAAGATTGGTTAGTCTCACAGCCTCTAATGAAGATAGTATCTGTGTAACTGATAAGTCTCAGAGGCAAGCGAACGTACTGCCTGGTGAAAGAACCAAATGGTGACTGACCTTCTAGGTGTTGATGGAGTCCAGTATGCCACCTTTAAGCCCTACTTGAGTGGGTCCTTTTTACTTAGCAGCGGTTCTCTAAGCTTAGTGAGTTTAATGTTCGTAAGAGTCACGTGGGGCCCTTGTGGTTCAAGAGGTCTAGATTGGAGCCTGGAAATATTATATCGATCCTCTACCAGTGTTGATGCTGGTGATCTTTAGACTTTAACTTTTTCAATGGTGATGTAAGCCTTTAGACACAAAGGAGTTAAGAGGCGCTCAGAGGACGCTGGGTCAAAAATGGGAATTGCTAAAATGTTAACCTAAACATATGTGTGAGAAATTGCAATGTTCCTCACATTAGTTTCACTTCAGTGACTGTTCTCTCTGTGGAGGTGACTCTTAGCCCTGGAACTGGGCTCCTTTAGCCACCGTTTCCAGTCTCTGGTTTGGGCCTCCCCAGGGACCCAGGATCCAAGTCCCCTTCCTCATACACGGGGGTCCCTACTTTGACTCCACATTGCGGCATTGCTTCTTAACTTCTCCTGCAGTCTTACAGCCTGGGGAAGTCCTTTTTCTTTCATCAGCTCATGCTCGAAGGTACTTCATTATACTACGTTGAAATTATTGCTAATTTGCTAAACTAACGGACTGAAAACTGCCCTACTGAGATAACCTTGATAAGCCAAGTGTCTCCTTTTGTAGGGAAAGATCTCGAGTCTATGGAGTTTGGGCAGCTTGTAGCCAAGCCAGAACTAGAGCCCACATCTCCTTAAATCTCTCTCTACTACTCAGGCTTACCAAAGAATACTTAGCTTATTGTCTGAATGCAAAATTATGTCAAAGAAATCCAGTGCCAACCATCTCTGTTACTGGAATAAAAAGCACCTTGAATTATTTGTTAGTGACATAACCAAGCTCATCTAGAAAGAAAACTATATACTACAGCCCCTTCAGAGCCAGCTTAGTTGCCAGAGAAATTGAAGGGGATGTAACAATGCCTAAGAAAGAGTTCAGAAGCAGTTTGTTTCTTCCCAGGAAACTCTTAAGTCCGGTCAAAATAACAAAATGTTGGTCCTTTCAGGGTGCCTTGCACATTACTGAGCCCTGGTGCTACTAAAATTAAATACATGGTGTTTCCAAAATGTCAGCAGAGCATGCACTCCCCTCCCCCCCACCAGATTTATATGTTGAAGCCTTAATCTCCATTGTGATCTATTTGGAGGTGAGACCTTAGGGAAGTAACTAGGACATGAAGGTGGAGCCCTCACAAGTGGGATTAGCACCCATATAGGAAGAGACATGAGAGAGATGAACTCTTTCTCCACTGTGAGGATCTAGCAAGAAGGCGGCCATCTGCAAACTAGGTCTCACCAGACACTGAATCTGCTGGCAACCTTGATCTTAGACTTCCAGCCTCTAGACCTGAGAGAAACAAAGCTTTGTTATGTAAGCCACCCGGGCTATGGTAATTTGTTATGGCAGTCCAAGGTGACCCAGACAGTATGCATAATAAGTGCACATGATAAGGGTAGTAGCCAGGGGCATTAGGGAAGCAACTAATGTTAAATTCAGGCAGAAGGAACAAATTTCTTGTGGGTACCTCACTGTGCCCGGAGATTAGGAGTTTTGTGAGGACGCAGGCACGGCAGCGACAGTGGGCACAGGAGGCCCACTGTGTGTGGACCAGGGAATGTTGAAGGCAGTAATTCCTGGGAGTTTGTGACATGTGGAGGCTAAGTCGGGGTATGTGTGGGGGGTGCCTTTCTCCAACATAGCGAATACAGGAGGAAGAGCAGATTTGGGGGTGTGGAGAGGAACGAGCAAGGGAGCTTTGACTCACTCCACTTTGGGGCAGATTAAGTTGCAGAGGCCTGGGGGATGTTAGGCTAGAGATGTGGAAAAGGGCTCTCCAAGTCTGAGGTTTCAGGAATGTCCATGGTAGTGAACCATCAGTATGATGGTAGCTGAAGCCACGGGTATAGAAAAGACTGGTTAAGGCTGTGGTTCTCAAGCTGTGGTCCCAGGCCAGCAGCAGCAGAATCCCCTGGAACTTGTTTTTCTAAATGTGAATCCTTGGGCCCCACCCCCAGACCTGTTGAGTCAGAATGTCTGGGGTTAGGACCCAGTCCTCAGAGTCCAGCCCTCCAGCTGATTCTGATGTATACTCTAGTTTGAGAAGCACTGGGTTAAGGAAAGTGTAGCATGAGAACAGCTGTAGAGCTGCTGGAAAAAGGGGGAGCCCGTGCAAAAATTCTTCAGATGTGGACAGAGGGGTAGGAAAGGAAGCAGAAGATGACGTGGTGCCATTTAAAGAGGGGGGGAAGGGCTTCCCTGGTGGCGCAGTGGTTGAGAGTCCGCCTGCCGATTCAGGGGACGCGGGTTCGTGCCCCGGTCCGGGAAGATCCCACATGCCGCGGAGCGGCTGCGCCCGTGGGTCACGGCCGCTGAGCCTGCGCGTCCGGAGCCTGTGCTCCACAACGGGAGAGGCCACAACAGTGAGAGGCCCGCGTACCGCAAAAAAATATATATATAATAAATAAATAGAGGGGAGTGTTTTGAGTAGGACGAGTGGTGAGTAATGGCGAACGTGCAGGGCCCAGATAGGAAGAGGCCCACGACATGCCCGTCAGATCTGACAATTCATAGATTGTTGGAGATTTGGCTTGAGTGCTTTCAGAGGAGCCCGTCCGAGGGCCAGTTTCCAGAGGGTTGCTGATGGAAGAGGGTGTGAGGACGTGGGGATAAGGAGATTAGATTACTTTTTCAACAGTCTTAGCTGGCAAGGGAAAAAGGGGAGAGAGGAGGATGAAGACCAGGGGAATTTTAAGCTGGAGGAGAGGTATCTTTTCAAGAGGTACAAGCCTTGGGTTTGTTCGTGGACCCACAGGTAGGAGTCAGGAAGGAGCAGAGGCGGCAGACACAGAGGCGACAGAGTCTCACCTTGGACACGGCAGTGACCGCCCATCGGGCTTCCCCTTCCCCAGACTCTCTTGGCCCCAATTTAGAAGTTGAATCACAGCCTTCTTTTAATTGTGACTGACAGCACCAGCATCACCGAATATCAGACATAGCCCAGACTTAACGTCCTGTATGAGGCATGGGACCATCACTGTACCCTCCAGACATCCTCATGCCCTGGACTTGTCCGGTCTCGCGGCCTCTCTGTAGCTGCAACCCCACTATCCTCTGCCGGCTCCCTGTGGTCGGCTTGGAGAGTCTCTTCTTCTGATCCTTAAAGACCCATCTTCTCTGTGAAACGTTCCCTTCTCCCCTAGGCAGCACGAGTTGATTCTTCCTGCCTTTAGCCCTGTGTAGACCTCCCTCTCTGCCATGTCTCACATTGCATTGTAGCCACGCCCTCATGTATCTGTCTCAGGGACTGTAAACCCGTGGACCGGAAACACAACTGGACCCCACTTGCCTTTGATTCCACTGCCCTGCACAGTGTCTGCCCATGATAGGGGCTCATTGGAAGTTTATGAAGGGACCATGTGCTCAGTTTCAGCATTAGAGGTTCACTAGTCCATCTGTGTTATTGGCCTGCCTCAAGTCTCTAAATCCGTCTGACACAGAAAGAAGTTTTGCAAAACTGTAGCAGTTTTCTTTCTAGGATAAAGGGTTTCCTAGGGTGTGGGTTTCATTACTTGAGCTGGAGTTTCCTGTTGCCCAGGTTACTCGGCAGTGACATATGCGGACCTCTCCAAAACCGCACTTAGCCTGGGAGAGTTTCTAAAGAAGTCTAGGTTAGAGCTTGAGAATCAAGTAGCCACCACCAAGAGACTGTAAGACATGGCTATTTTGACCACGCACCAAGGCAGCACAGCACTCACCAGTCAGACAGCCCTCCTCAGAGCCACACACCTGTGAAATTCCGGAATTCCATCGCCAGGCACACCAGGCCCCTCAATTTCAAAACCAGGCACCACGGTTAAACACTCAAAATGAAAGTCTCCTTGCCAGTTAAGAAATTTCCAGTGTCTTCATTTCCCTCCTGCTACCAGGCTATCAGCAGGAGGAGAACATGCACGATAACACTGTTGTGTGCACGTACGTGTGCACACACACGGAGTAATTGCAGGTTTAAAGATCGAAAGCGTTGGTCTTATTCGCTCTTCTTCTACTCGAACCGTTATATCTATATTTGTTTTCCTTCAGCATCACTGTAGACAGAGGCATTTTATTTTTTCACGGTGAAAATACTCTTTTTATCACAGGCTTGAGAAAAGCATCTCTCTAAAGTTGTGGTGTAATACACTATTTTTAAAATGTTTTCTTTGAGGTCACTTTTAGTACCGGCAGTAAAGAATGAGTTCCCAATAATGATCTAAAGACACTGAGAAGTAAATCTTTTTCATTGAAAATTAGTGAGGAATCTATAATGAAATTTTAAATTTTCATCTTCAGTGCTGAAATCTCTAGTGAAAATGCAAAGCACTCCCTCTATCACGCCATTTCTAACTTTGTAATAAATGACCCAAGAATCACTTCCAGCTTGCTGGACCCAGTCAGTATATACAGAAAGTATCCATGGGTTTAGACTTACTTAGCACATCATTTATAGGGTCAATTATAACTAATTTTTCTCCCCATATGATGTTGAAGAAGTGATCGGAAGAAACTTTTCCATGTAATATCAGCTTTGTTCACTACTTTAAAGAATTTTCAAGCGTACAAAGCCCTGCTTTTTCATCAAGGGAAAAAATAGATTATATATCGTTCAGGAAACAGAAAAAAAATTATAAGGAGATTTTGCCTGTTGAATGTAATGGATTGTCAGGAACCCTTGACATTATTCTACAGGAGAGGCCACATAAAATCAATACATCTTAGGCGAGGGTTTAATTTATTTGTAGGTTCTTGCAACAAATGACTTACCTTTTTTGTTTGCCGTTTTTCTTTTCCACTTTTGCACTCATGAGTAGCTACCGTTTTTATCTGTCTCATTATTTAGCACAAAACAAGACGATCGTTCATTATTACCGTATATTTTTTAAGGAGAATGATTACCACGCATGAAACATCCAAGAATCTAGAAGTTGGGCTAAACGTGGTGGTCGTAAAGCACTGCCTTCTGCCCACTTGCCTAAGGTGCAGAATCTACTCCACCAAGGAGCTGGGCCCGATCCCCAGTCATACACTATTGTTTCTCATTCCTGTGCCTCTCATGAAGAGATTCCCTGCCATGCTGCCTAGTTCTTGTAGGGTTAGTGGCTTATTTGAAAGGAGGGTGCTTTGAAACGTGCAACTTTGTAAAAGGAAGGAAGGGCTATTAAGAGGACTTGTTTTTGATAGTGTTGATTCTGTGCTGGTGATGTGGCCCATCAAAGAATTTGGAGTGAAAAGTATTGGACATTTCCACCTACCAAACACCTGTGACTGTCTGTATTCAGTCTAGTAGAAATTTCCTCTTTATATTTGGAAAGTTTTCTTTTTGGTGTTACATCAGTATTAAAGACAATTATTTGATGCTCATGGTCAAACAGCTGGGCGGTTAGTCCTCCCGTCTGCTTCTCCCAAATCATGACTCTCCACGGGCATGGCTGTGTAGGGGGAACCCTCCAGAGTCAGCACCAAGCTGTGTTTGATCCCAGTTCTTCTACTTACCATCTGCGTCATGTTGCATTAACTCTTTACATCTCTCTCCTTAGTTGTCTCATCTGTAAAATGGAGAAAATAATATTGCCAGCCATGTAGTCCGTTCAGTGGATTAAATTTCAACTGTCCAATACATATCGTACGTGGTAGACAAAAGCCCTCAATAGACATGGGCTATTATTATTTTTCACCGCCAGTGAGAACTTTGCATTTGGTAGGTGCCACATCATAGCTTGGCTCCTTCGGTGAAGACTTTCAGGCCAGAACTAGGAAGGCCCAGACTCAAATGAGGAAGTTGAAGCTATGTAACTGTTAGAACAAGCATTTCAAAGCAATTCTTTACAGTGGTAATGGATGTGGCAAATGTGTGGATTTTGTTAGGATTTCTTCTGACAGCCATGAACACAGATATATTTTAAAGTAATGTAACTGTCCTAAATCTCAAACAGGGAATACAGTGACTTCCAGCATTATTTTTCACTTCTCCAGTGACACTCCAGAAGTTAGATTTGATAAATTCCTTAGAAGTTATTTGACTTAGAAAGGGCCCTGTACCATTTAACCTTGGTTTTGTTCTGCTCAGACCTGTGTCCAAGGCCCATCCAATGTAATACATCACAAAGGTTAATACGCCAGAGCCTTCCCAGAGCATGATTCCCTAGGACCGCTTTTAGGGAAAACGACCTTAAAGTGAGGCTTTTTGAAACATTGGTAGCTATTACCACGCCAGGTTTAAGATATACCACTTTAAGCCCATTTCTCCCCTGTAGCAAAAAGTATAAGAGAAAAAGCCCAGAGTATCAGGAATCAGCAAGGGTGAATAAATATACGTAATTTTCATTGGCTTGGCCAATCTCAAGAAAAAGAAGCTGGAGCCAAATATAGAATATCAAGAATTGTGCTGCTCTTAAAAACTATTAGTTCTGCTTTATATTTGTGGTCACTGATACTGCCAGGTACAACATAATCTGGAAAAAATTGTCTAGTCGTTTTGTTTTTTTCTTAAGAAAGTTATAATTTACTTAGCTTTTCTGGAAACGCTAAGGACTTGTTGGTAGTTTATATAACATGGCCTCTAAAATGGGATTCGCAGTAAAGATGATGATAATAGATTCAAGGGTCAAAAGTTATATATTCTCCTCTTTGTTCCTGGTCAAGAAGATGGCCTTTTCTTTCTGAGTTCAGAAACATGAGGGGCAGCTTGGGGCTTTCCCCAAACTAAGTTGCCCTCTGCGACATGCTCTTGCATGAGCTACCAGATCAGGGTTGGAGCAAGAATATACAGCTTTTCACATCAATAATTATCCTTTTAGAATCTGCTCTCTTACATGAGCCTCAAAAAACCAGCTGCCAGGGCTTCCCTGGCGGCGCAGTGGTTGAGAGTCCGCCTGCCGATGCAGGGGACACGGGTTCGTGCCCCGGTCCGGGAAGATCCCACATGCTGCAGAGTGGCTGGGCCCGTGAGCCATGGCCGCTGAGCCTGCACGTCTGGAGCCTGTGCTTTGCAACAGGAGAGGTCACAACAGTGAGAGGCCCACGTACCGCAAAAAAAATAAACCAGCTGCCAGGTAGGCATTTTTAAAAGAGAAAAGTAGAAGTGGTACCTGACTTGACCGAGGTCCCTTAGGAACTTAGTGGTGACATGTAAACCGAGGCATAGGTCTCCCCATCCTTGGTTCTATGTTCCTTCCACTAGATTGTCTTATTGCTTATCATGTTCTCAAATTACCACTATGACTTTCACAAACATGACTCTTGTTTGCTCCCCACATCCCCGCTCCCCGGGGAAAATAGTATCAAGGGAAACTGTCTCTCAGGCAGACCAGGTTTAGTAGATGCTATATGTAAATCACATTGTCCCTATCAGATAAGTGGCCTGTAACATTTTCTTGGAAGAGCTACTCAAAGGCTATGTGGTGCTCAACTTTGCAATATGTTCTGACATTTCCTTGACCTTGTTTGTCTATCCATTGACACAGTTTAAAGAATCTCTCCAAAAATATTTAAAGTGCTCATTTTTTAAGAATTAAAACTCAAAATTCTTAAATTTAAGAAATCGTTCCCAAGAGAAAAAGCTTATAAAAATATTTTATAACACCATTTGATTTCAAACATAATATTTTATGTGTAAATTGGTCATGAAAAATTAATCTTCTAATCAAGGGCAGACTCTCATTCATTCATTTATTTGATGAGCAGTAGCAGAGGCCTACCAAGTACAAAAAAACTACCCCATATTCTTTGGGATTAGTGGGGAGAGGGAAGTGTTGTCAGAGGAATAACATGAAAAACAAAGTTCCTGCTCTCTATGAGTTGCAAATCTGGTTGTACAAATACTCAAACATGAACCAGCCAAAAAATTTTTTTAAACCTTTATTCTTTTATTTTTATTATTTATTTATTTATTTGTTTATGGCTGTGTTGGGTCTTCGTTGCTGCGCGCGGGCCCCCTCTAGCTGTGGCGAGCGGGGGCCACTCCTCCCCGCAGTGCGCGGGCCTCTCCCTGCCGCGGCCTCTCCTGCTGCGGAGCACGGGCTCCAGGCACGCGGGCTTCAGCAGTTGTCACACGTGGGCTCAGTAGTTGTGACTTGCGAGCTCAAGAGCGCAGGCTCAGTAGCCGTGGCGCACGGGCCCAGCCGCTCCGCGGCATGTGGGATGCCCCCGGACCAGGGCCCAACCAGCGTCCCCCGCACCAGCAGGCGGACTCCCAACCACTGCGCCACCAGGGAAGCCCCAGCCAAATTTTTTAAATGTATTATCTATAGAGAAAATTCCTGGAAGAAACGTACCAAAAGGTTATTAGTGGTTCTCTCTGGGTGGTAGTATTAACAAGTGATGTTTAGTATCTTTGTAATTTTTCATAGTTTATAAATTTTCTAAAGTAAACAAACATGTATTTCTTTAATAACGGAAAAAAACACTTGAAAATCCCTTTAAGATGACATCTCTGGGGCTTCCCTGGTGGCGCAGTGGTTGAGAGTCTGCCTGCCAATGCAGGGGACGTGGGTTCGAGCCCTGGTCTGGGAAGATCCCACATGCTGCGGAGCAACTAGGCCCGTGAGCCACAACTACTGAGCCTGCGCGTCTGGAGCTTGTGCTCCGCAACAAGAGAGGCCGCCACAGTGAGAGGCCCGCGCACCGCGATGAAGGGTGGACCCCGCTCGCCGCAACTAGAGAGGGCCCACGCACAGAAACGAAGACCCAACACAGACAAAATAAATAAATAAATAAATAAAATTTAAAAAAAAAATAGTATAGATGGTAAATTTATTTTAAAAAAATGACATCTCTGTAAGAGTGGGTTTGATAGCTTTTCCTACGAAAGGTTATCACTCACTTTTCCTTAGTTTCCATTTTGTCATCTGATCTGCTACTTCTGAGCACAAAAGATTTGAGCTGTAATAGACCTTTATTGGCCCTCCCTGCAGTAATCAAACAAGGCCCATTACTCCTAAGAATGCACATGTCCTTGCTGTAATGTTCATGCCTTCATAGCTTTAGTTCTAGGTCCATATGAAAAAGTAGCATAGTCACTACCCTGATCATCATCATGTTAGAGAGACTAGTCAGTTTCCTCACGCAGCTGTCCAAAGGGCTTCTGTAGTTGAGCATATCGGGCTAAGAAACTGTGAGCTTTAACTCTCAGGTTTGTCATCCAGCACCACTGGCCCCATAACTATTACTGTTTTGACCACTAGGGGGTGACTCCTTTGACTGTGTCTCGGTTTATGTACAATGTAGGAGTAGTTCGGACTCTGTTTTTTTTTGCGGTACGCGGTCCTCTCACTGTTGTGGCCTCTCCCGCTGCGGAGCACAGGCTCCGGACGCGCAGGCTCAGCGGCCATGGCTCACGGGCCCAGCCGCTCCGCGGCATCCTCCCGGACCGGGGCACGAACCCGCGTCCCCTGCATCGGCAGGTCGACTCTCAACCACTGCACCACCAGGGAAGCCCCGGACTCATTTTTAACTCTAGTTCTGGTACCTTTCTCCTGATGGGGGTCCGAGTATCCCCTCCCCACTGTATGTTTGCATTTAAAGCTCCGGTGATGTAAATACAATACAACTATACTCTTAATTTTCTTGGTGTTTACCTCTATCTATAGTGTCCTGATATTTTCCTTTCATTAAAAATAGATTACCATTGTCCCCGGGTTTGATGCCTACATTTCTCTTATAAAGAGGTATAATTCTTTGTACTAATTGTACACAGTGGCCTCAGCCTTTTTTTCATATTGAATTGATGGAGGAAAGGAAAATGCAGGCATGGTGAGAGTTTACTGAGCATATTGTCTGGCAGAAAGTTTTTTTACCGCAAGTAAATTTCTCATTTGTTTTTTAGAGTTTGTGTTCAATAATTCATCGATTCCCAACAGCAGGGAAGAGTAAGAGATTTATGGTGTATGATTGTGTCATGTCTTGTTTTATCATGTCGATAGATAGAAAATTGACCACAACTACAAAAGCCTATTTATAATTCTATTTGATCACCATGGGAACTCATCAAAACAGAGGGCAGCGCCGAAGTTTCATTAACAGATCATCTCGGATCTCCTGCTGTGTCCTGTCTTCATTTTCTTTTCACA